>NC_140592.1:554047247-554344998 GCF_964204655.1 Triturus cristatus | reverse complement strand
CCCTGCTCTAAATCTACCCCCAGCACGAGCCCCTGCACTACCCAAACACCACTGCACAACCCTAAACCCTAAATCTAGCCCCAGCACAACCCCCTACACTAACCGAACACCACTGCACTACCCTAAACCCTAAATCTACCACCAGCATGACCCCTACACTACCCGAACACCACTGCACTACCCTAAACTCTAAATCTACCCCCAGAAAGACCCCCTACACTACCCGAACACCACTGCACTACCCTAAACCCTAAAACACTACACCCAGGACTACCCCCTACACTACCCGAACACCACTGCACTGTTGTAAACCCTAAAACACTAACCCAGCACGACCCCCTACATTGCCGGAACACCACTGCACTGCCCTAAACCCTAAAGCACCACCCCCAGCACGACCCCCTACACTGCCCGAACACCACTGCACTGCCCTAAACCCTAAAACACCACCCCCCTGCACGAACCCCTACACTGCCCGAACAACACTTCACTAACCTAAACCCTAAACACTACCCCCAGCACGACCCCCTACACGACACGAACACCAGAGCACTGCCCTAAACCCTGAAACAACACCCCCAGTATGACCCCCTATACTGCACGAACACCGCTGCTCTGCCCTAGACCCTGAAACACAGCCCCCAGCACGACCCCCTACACTACACAAACACTACTCCACTACGCTAAATCCTTAAACACTACACTGTATACCACACAAACACCACTGCATTACCCTAAACCCTAAAACACTACATCCAGCAAAACCCCCTACACTACCGAAACAGCACTGCACTACCCTAAACCCTAAAACACTACCCCCAGCAGTACCCCTACACAACCCAAACACCACTGCACTGCCCTAAACCCTAAAACACTACCCCAACATGACCCCTACACTACCCGAACACCACTACACTACCCTAAACTCTAAATCTACCCCAGCATGACCCCCTATGCTACCCGAACACCACTGCACTGCCCTAAACCCTAAATCTACCCCCAGCATGACCCCCTACACTACCCAAACACCACTGCATAACCCTAAACCCTAAATCTAGCCCCAGCACGACCCCCTACACTAACCAAACACCAGTGCACTACCCTAAACCCTAAATCTACCACCAGCATGACCCCCTACACTACCCGAACACCACTGCACTACCCTAAACCCTAAATCTACCCCCAGCAAGACCTCCTACACTACCCGAACACCACTGCACTGTCCTAAACCCTAAAACACTACACCCAGGACTACCCCCTACACTACCCGAACACCACCGCACTGTCCTAAACCCTAAAACACTAACCCAGCACGACCCCCTACACTGCCGGAACACCACTGCACTGCCCTAAACCCTAAAACACAACCCCAGCGTGACCCCCTACACTACCCGAACACCGCTGTGCTGCCCTAAACCCTAAAACACCACCCCACCACGACCCGCTACACTGCCTGAACACCGCTGCACTGCCCTGAACCCTGAACACTACCCCCAGCACGACCGCCTACACTACCGGAACACCGCTGAACTGCCTTAAACCCTAAACACTACCCCCACCACGACCCCCTACACTGCCCGAACACCACTGCTCTGCGCTAAATACTAAAACACTATGCCCAGCACAAGCCCCTACACTGCCCGAACACCGCTGCTCTGCCCTAAACCCTTAACACTACCCCCAGCATGACTCCCTACACTGCCTGAACACCGCTGCACTGCCCTAACCCCTGAAACACCAGCCCCAGCATGACCCCCTACACTGCCCGAACACCACTGCACTGCCCTAAACCCTGCAACACCATCCCCAGCACGACCCCCTGCACTACCCAAACACCACTACACTACCCTAAACCCTAAAACACTACCCCAGCACAACCCCCTACACTGCCCGAACACCACTGCACTGCCCTAAACCCTAAAACACTACCCCAGCGCGACCCCCTACACTACCCGAACACCGCTGCGCTACACCATAAAACACCACCCCCAGCACGACCCACTACACTGCCCGAACACCGCTGCGCTTCCCTAAACCCTACACCCAGCATGACCCCCTACACTGCCCGAACACAGCTGAACTACCTTAAACCCTAAACACTATCCCCAGCACGACCCCTACACTGCCTGAACACTGCTGCACTGCCCTAAACCCTAAACACTACCCCCAGCACGACCCCCTACACTGCCCAAACACAGCTGCTCTGCGCTAAATGCTAAAACACTACCCCCAGAGCGAGCCCCTACCTTGCCCGAACACCGCTGCTCTGCTCTAAACGCTAAAACACCACCCCCTGCACGAACCCCTACACTGCTCAAACAACACTGCACTACCCTAAACCCTAAATCTACCCTCAGCATGACCCCCTTTACTACCCAAACACCACTGCACTACCCTAAATGCTAAAACACCACCCCCAGCATGACCCACTACACTGCCCGAACACCGCTGCGCTGCCCTAAACCCTGAACACTACCCCCAGCACAACCCCCTACACTACCGAAACACCACTACACTAATCGAAACCCTAAATCAAACCCCAGCACGACCCTATACACTACCTGAACACTACTGCACTACCCTAAACCCTAAATCTACCCTCAGCATGACCCCTACACTGCCCGAACACCGCTGCTCTGCCCTAAATGCTAAAACAATACCCCAGCAGGACCCCTACACTGCTGGAACACCGCTACACTGCCCTAAACCCTGAAACACCACCCCCAGCATGGCCCCCTACACTGCCGAACACCGCTGCACTGCCCCAACCCTGAAACACCAACCCCTGCACTACCCCCTACACTGCCCAAACACCGCTGCACTGTCCTAAACCCTGAAACACCACCCCGGCATGACCCCATACACGGCCCAAAAACCGCTGCACTGCCCTAAACCCTGAACCACCACCCCCAGCACGACCCCTACACTGCCCGCACACCGCTGCACTGCCCTAAACCCTGAAACAACACCCCCAGCATGACCCCCTACTCTGCACAAACACCGCTGCTCTGCCCCAGACCCTGAAACACAACCCCCAGCACGACCCCCTACAATACACAAACACCACTCTACTACTCTAAATCCTTAAACACTACCCTGTATACCACACAAACACCACTGCATTACCCTAAACGCTAAAACACTACATCCAGCAAAACCCCCTACACTACCGAAACACCACTGCACTACCCTAAACCATAAAACACTACCCCCAGCAGTACCCCTACACAACCCAAACACCACTGCACTACCCTAAACCCTAGAACACAAACCCCAGCGGGACCCTCTACACTACCCAAACACCACTGCACTACTCTGATCCCTAAACCACTACCCCAGCACGACCACTACTCCCAGCACGACTCACTACATTACCCAAACACCACTGCACTACCCTAAACCCTAAATCTACCCCCAGCACGACCCACTACACTAACCGAACACCACTGCACTACCCTAAACCTTAAAATTACCCCCAGCACGACCCCTTACTCTACCCAAACACCACTGCACTACCCTAAACCCTAAATCAACCCCGCAGCACGACCCCCTACACTACCCGAACACCACTGCACTACCCTAAACCCTAAATGTACCCCCCAGCACGACCCCCTACACTACCCGAACACCACTGCACTACCCTAAACTCTAAATCTACCTCCAGCACGACCCCCTACACTACCCGAACACCACTGCACTGCCCTAAACCCTAAATCTACCCCCAGCACGACCCCCTACACTACCCGAACACCACTGCACAGCCCTAAACCCTAAATCTACCCCCAGCACGACCCCCTACACTACCCGAACACCACTGCACTACCCTAAACCCTAAATCTACCCCCAGCACGACCCCCTACACTACCCGAACACCACTGCACTACCCTAAACTCTAAATCTACACCCAGCAAGACCCCCTACACTACCGAACACCAATGCAATGCCCTAAACCCTAAAACACTACCCCCAGGATTACCCCCTACACTACCCGACCACCACTGAAATGTCTTAAACCCTAAAACACCAACCCAGCATGACCCCCTACACTACCCGGAACACCACTGTACTGCCCTAAACCCTAAAAGACCACCCCCAGCACCACCCCCTACACTGCCCGAACACCACTGCACTGCCCTAAACCGTAAAACACCACCCCCTGCACGAACCCCTACACTGCCCAAACAACACTGCACTACCCTAAACCCTAAATACCATCCCCTGCACGACCCCCGACACAACACGAACACCAGACACTGCCCTAAACCCTAAAATACTACCCCAGCATGACCCCCTACACTACCCGAACACTTCTACACTACCCTAAACTCTAAATCTACCCCCAGCACGACCCCCTACGCTACCCGAACACCACTGCCCTGCCCTAAACCCTAAATCTACCCCCAGCACGACCCCCTAAACTACCCGAACACCACTGCACAACCCTAAACCCTAAATCTACCCCCAGCACGACCCCCTACCCTACCCGAACACCACTGCACTACCCTAAACCCTAACTCTACCCCCAGCATGACCCCCTTCACAACCCGAACACCACTGCACTACCCTAAACTCTAAATCTACCCCCAGCAAGACCCCCTACACTACCCGAACACCACTGCACTGCCCTAAACCCTAAAACACTACACCCAGGACTACCCCCTACACTACCCCAACACCACTGCACTACCCTAAACCCTAAATCTACCCCAGCATGACCCCCTACACTACCCGAACACCACTGCACTACCCTAAACTCTAAATCTACCCCCAGCAAGACCCCCTACACTGCCCGAACACTACTGCACTGCCCTGAACCCTAAAACACCACCCCCCTGCACAAACCCCTACACTGCCCGAACAACACTGCACTACCCTAAACCATAAACACGAGCCCCAGCACGACCCCCTACACGACATGAACACCAGAGCACTGCCCTAAACCCTAAAACACAACCCCAGCGCGACCCCCTACACTACCCAAAACACCCCTGCGCTGCCCTAAACCCTAAAACACCACCCCACCAAGACCCGCTACACTGCCTGAACACCACTGCACTGCACTGCCCTGAACCCTGAACACTACCCCCAGCATGACCCCCTACACTGCCTGAACACAGCTGAACTGCCTTAAACCCTAAACACTATCCCCGCACGACCCCCTACACTACCCGAACACCGCTGCACTGCCCTAAACCCTAAACACTACCCCCAGCACGACCCCCTACACTGCCCGAACAACGCTGCTCTGCGCTAAATGCTAAAACACTACGCCCAGCACGAGCCCCTACACTGCCCGAACACCGCTGCTCTGCCCTAAACCCTTACCACTACCCCCAGCATGACCCCCTACACTGCCCGAACACCACTACTCTGCCCTAAACCCTGCAACACCACCCCCAGCACGACCCCCTGCACTACCCAAACACCACAACACTACCCTTAACCCTAAAACACTACACCATCACAACCCCCTACACTGCCCGAACACCACTGCACTGCCCTAAACCCAAAAACACTACCCCAGCACGACCCCTACACTATCCGAACACCGCTGCGCTGCACTACACCCTAAAACACCACCCCCAGCACGACCCACTACACTGCCCGAACACCGCTGCGCTGCTCTAGCTAAACCCTGAACACTACACCCAGCATGACCCTCTACACTGCCCGAACACCACTGAACTGCCTTAACCCCTAAACACTATCCCCAGCACGACCCCCTACACTTCCCGAACACTGCTGCACTGCCCTAAACCCTAAACACTACCCCCAGCACGACCCCCTACACTGCCCGAACACTGCTGCTCTGCGCTAAATGCTAAAACACTACCCCCAGCACGAGCCCCTACACTGCCCGAACACCGCTGCTCTGCTCTCAACCCTAAAACGCCACCCCTGCATGAACCCCTACACTGCCCGAACAACACTGCACTACCCTAAACCCTAAATCTACCCTCAGCATGACCCCCTTTACTACCCGAACACCACTGCACTACCCTAAATACTAAACACTACCCCCAGCACGACCTCCTACACGACACAAACACCAGAGCACTGCCCTAAACCCTAAAACACTACCCCAGCACGACCCCCTACACTACCCGAACATCGCTGCGCTAAACCCTAAAACACCACCCCCAGCACGACCCGCTACACTGCCCGAACACCGCTGCGCTGCGCTGCCCTAAACCCTGAACACTACCCCCAGCACGACCCCCTACACAGCCCGAACACTGCTGAACTGCCTTAAACCCTAAACACTACCCCCAGCACGACCCCCTACACTGCCCGAACACCGCTGCACTGCCCTAAACCCTAAACACTATCCCCAGCACAACCCCCTAAACTGACCGAACACCGCGGCTCTGCGCTAAATGCTAAAACACTACCCCCAGCACGACCCCTACACGGCCCGAACACCGCTGTACTGCCCTAGACCCTGAAACACCACCCCCAGCACGACCACCTACACTGCCCGAACACCGCTGCGCTACCCTAAACTCTGAAACACCACCCCAGCACGACCCCTACATTGCCCGAACACAGCAGGACCTCCCCTAAACACTAAAACACTACCCCAGCACGACCCTCTACACTGCCTGAACAGCACTGCACTGCCCTAAACCCTAAAACACCACTCCCCTGCACGAACCCCTACACTGCCCGAACAGCACTGCACTACCCTAAACCCTAAAACACCACTCCCCTGCACGAACCCCTACACTGCCCGAACAACACTGCACTACCCTAAACCCTAAATCTATTCTCAGCACGGCCCCCTTTACTACCCGAACACCACTGCACTACCCTATACCCTAACCACTACCCCCAGCACGACTCCCTACACGATGCAAACACCACTGCACTACCCTAAACCCTAAAACACTACCCCCAGCACAACCCCCTACACTACCCAAAGACCACTGCTTTACCCTAAACCCTAAAACACTACCTCCAGCACGACCCCCTACACTACCCAAAGACCACTGCACTACCCTTAACCCTAAAACACTAAACCCCACACGACCCCCTACACTATCCAAAGACCACTGCACTACTGTAAACCCTAAAACACGACCCCTACACTACACAAACACCGCTGCACTACCCTAAACCCTAAAACACTATCCCAGCACGACCCGCTTGTAGGAGAGTAGGGTCTGCTATCCTATGGTCACCCCAAATTTTTGCTTTTTTGCTTCACTGGTTTTTGACATATTGAGGCTGTGGGCCTGCCAATCAGACCCCCAGCCTGCTGTTCTCTCTACTAAATTAAAACTATGCACCCTAGGTGCATAACCAATTGGAAGTGGATCACCCTGTCAGCCCCTGTACCAGTGTACACTAGGTACCCAGGGCATTGGTGTACCCAAGGCCTGCCAGGGGCTGCAGCATGTATTATGCCACCCCAGGCTTGGCCTAACAATCTGACACAACTGGCTGATCACTCAGCTGGGGTAAGTTGGTGTAATCACCTCTTACTTAGGTGTAGTATACCTATACCTAACCTTAAATGGGACACCTGGTAACCTATAAGTCACTCCTATGGCAGGCCTTAACAATCCTGAAGGCAGAGTGCTTGGTTCCATGTGAGATGGTGCTCTGGCATGAGCTGAGCCTGTCTGCAGTGGTCGGAACAACTTCCTTCTACTGTTTCCAGATATCGTCATACCATATACTCTTAAGTGCATTATGAACCTCGCGGTTAAATGCTATCTTTGGTTTGGCTTTATCAAAACATGTCGAGTAAGGTGTCATACGAATTGGAATACTAACCCCTCGCCAATTCTGGCGACGGGGTTAGCATTCCACCCTTCTAGAGGGACACGACATGTACAGTACCTGAAACCCGGGTAAAATCAGACATAGCCTCAGCTCCACAAAATGGATGCTGCCACCACAGACACAAGTCTGCCCTCCTGCTGCTGGGAGTCCTTCCAGCTTGGGAGGTGTGGACAAAGGGTTTCCTGCCAGGGGAGGTGCGTGCACCACCCCAGACAGGATTTTGTGTATTGGTCAGGTAGGGCTTGAAAGAAACCAGACATGCCTGTGGCTCACAAGGAGCCTCGGTGCATATGCCAGTTCAAACCGGTCCTGGGGCACACCAGTCCCGGGCCTGGGGCGAGCTGGACAAAGGATTGGGGGTGTAACCACCCCCCTTCCTGGTCCCACCCATAGGGAGGGACCTAGCAGGTAGTCCGGCCCCTAGAATCCGAATAAAGGTAGGAGCTGTGTCCTAAGACTTCAGACATCCTGGAATCAACTTGAAACTAAGAAGAAGACGGGAACTTCGACATTCTGCTGCACAGAAGACTGAAGAAAATCTCCCCTGTGGTCAGGGAGTGACCACCTTGCTAACGCAAGCACCATCCAGCGAATCACCGTCTGCTTTGCCACCGCCTCCCGCCGGAGCCCGAGCCCAGAGACTGACAAGACCTGGACCTCCAGACCTCTCACCGCCCGATCCACAGTCCCTGCAAAGAGGAGACCCGTGGAGGCACCGAGACACGTGGAGCCAGCCATCTTGGAACGACTACGACAAGCTGACCAGTGCAACAACCGAGGCTCCCTCCAAGTTGTGCTTTGGGTCCTGAGAAGCCCAACCCTCGAGCAGCATCTGCACCAAAGGTGAGCCCTCCAGCATCTCCACGATCTGCGTGGGGCCCTTCTGCATTTTGCCACTCGACGCGCCTAACCGGTTGCTGGCCCGCTGGCTAGTGGCCATCTTGGCGACGAAATCTACGACAAACACCGCTGGTCTGGTTGCTCCAGACTGGCCCTTGCTCCCCTCCAAAGGAGCAGTTCCTCTGAC
Organism: Triturus cristatus; assembly: GCF_964204655.1. Taxonomy (NCBI): domain Eukaryota; kingdom Metazoa; phylum Chordata; class Amphibia; order Caudata; family Salamandridae; genus Triturus; species Triturus cristatus. The sequence continues at coordinate 554,336,183 of NC_140592.1, read as the reverse complement.
CTTGCTGGTCAGAACCATCAGCTTAAACTCCTTGCCTACAACAATTGCTTTTGCCAAGGCTTGTTTGCTACGATCAAGTCGCCGACACCGCCGACAGCGAGAGCCTGCGTGGGACAGCTCGTGACTCGACTCCTGGACGTCGTCGACCTTCAGGGACCACGTGGCTGCAGAGTCAAGCTACACCTTCCTTCCTGTTTGCACCCGACATCGCCTGGTACCCACCTGGTGCCACGCTGGTCACTGGCTAGTGACTGTGAACACTGTCCCCTCTGCTTACAGGTCTTCAACATCTCCGATCCACTCTTGGATCCACTGCATCTCTTCCCGACCGACCGCCTGCAGCATCTTTGTCCCAGGCTCAACGGAACAGATAGAAGAAACCCGACGCACTTTGAGGCCTATGCACCCACTTCCTGTGGGTGAGGTAAAGCTGGTACTCCGGTGCCCATGTGTAGTAATACATCTCTAGTGCCTGTGTTCCAAATCTTAAGTTCCTAGGTCATCCGGAAGATTCCTTTTGCAGTAACTTTGTACTTTTTACGCACCCATTGAAACCTATGGGAGCACGCGTGTGACTATTTGCTCTGCACACGCCACCCGTGGACCTCCTGGTCACTAACTGACGTTAGCTCCTTGTAGGCCCAGCGATTCTAGAGGCCCTAGGCCTTTTCCCTTTTCTGTTCGTGGTACTTATACCACTATTTTAGTATATGGTTTGAGTGGCCACCAGGGCCTATCCATATAACGTGCAACTTCTGTGTATTCTGTGATAATCTTGTTTGACGATTTGTGCTCCTGTGCTCATAAAGAGACTAGGGGTTACTTTGAGAAATAAATACATATATATTTTGAATATATATCTGTGTGGTGTCCTTTCATTGGTATAAAAGGGGATTACTATTGGTAAAACAGCTTGCTTAACACGCTTCACGAGTTTAGCCTCAAAGACTGCTTAGCCTACGCTACCACTAGGGCAGCTAGTCCGAAAAGGTTGACTTACAACCACACCATAAGGGTTGCTTGGCATGGTACAAGGTGATCACTTTAACTAGTGAGCATCATATACCAGGCCAACTTCTCACACCGCTACACTACACAAACACCACTGCACTACCCTAAACCCTAAAACACTACCCCCTATACCAGACAAACAACACTGCACTACCCTAAACCCTAAAACACTACCCCCAGCAAGACCCCCTACACTACTGAAACACCACTTCACTACCCTAAACGCTAAAACACTACCCCCAGCTCAACCCCCTATACTACCCAAAGACCACTGCACTAACCTAAACCCTAAAACACTACCCCCAACATGACCCCCTACACTACCCAAAGACCATTGTACTGCCCTAAACCCTAAAACACAACCCCCTACACTACACAAGCACCGTTGCACTACCCTAAACCCAAAAACACTACCCCCCAGCACGACCCCCTACACTACCCTAACATCACTGCACTACCCTAAACCCTAAAACACTGCCCCCAGCAGTACCCCCTACACTACCCAAACACCACTGCACTACCCTAAACCCTAAAACACTACCCCCAGCAGTACCCCATACACTACCCAAACCCCACTGCACTGCCCTAAACCCTAAAACACTACCCCTAGGACTCCCCCCTACACTACCCGAACACCACTGCACTGCCCTAAACTGTAAAACACTAACCCAAAACAACCCCCTACACTGCCGGAACACCACTGCACTGCCCTAAACCCTAAAACACAACTCACAGCATGACCCCTACACTGCCCGAACACCACTGCACTGCCCAAAACCCTAAAAAACCCACCCCCCTGCACAACCCCCTACACTGCCCGAACAACACTGCACTACCCTAAACCCTAAATCTACCCTCAGCACAACCCCCTTTACTACTCGAACACCACTGCACCATCCTAAACCCTAAACACTACCACCAGCACGACCCCCTACACCAGACAAAACCACTGCACTACCCTAAATATTAAAACACTACCCCCAGCAGTACCCCATACACTATCCAAAAACAACTGCACTACCCTAAACCCTAAAACACTACCCCCAGCATGACCCCCTACACTACCCAAACACCACTGCACTCCCCTAAACCCTAAATCACTACCCCTAGCACAACCCCCTATACTACCCAAAGACCATTGTACTGCCATAAACCCTAAAACACAACCCCCTACACTACACAAGCACAGTTGCACTACCCTCAACCCAAAAACACTACCCCCAGCACAACCCCCTACACTACTTAAACACCACTTCACTAACCTAAACCCTAAAACACTACCCCCAGCACAACCCCCTATACTACCCAAAGACCACTGCACTACCCTAAACCCTAAAACACTACCCCCCACATGACCCCCTACACTACCCAAAGACCATTGCACTGCTCTAAACCCTAAAACACAACCCCTACACTACACAAGCACCGTTGCACTACCCTAAACCCAAAAACACTACCCCAGCACGACCCCCTACACAACCCTAACATCACTGCACTACCCTAAACCCTAAAACACTACACCCAGCAGTACCCCCTACACTACCGAAAAACCACTGCACTACCCTAAATCTACCCCCAGCACGACCCCCTACACTACCCAAACACCACTGCACTGCCCTAAACCCTAAAACACTACCCCCAGCATTAACCCCTTCACTACTCAAACAGCACTGCACTACCCTAAATCCTAAATCTACCCTCAGCAGTACCCCCTACACTACCCAAACATCACTGCACTACCCTAAACCCTAAAACATTACCCCCAGCACGACCCCCTACACTACCCAAACACCACTGCACTACCCTAAACCCTAAATCTAACACCAGCACGACCCCCTACACTACCTGAACAGCACTGTACTACCCTAAACCCTGAATCTTCCACCAGCACGACCCCCTACACTACCCGAACTCCACTGCACTACCCTAAACCCTAAATCTATCCCCAGCACGACCCCCTACACTACCCAAACACCACTGCACTACCCTAAACCCTAAATCGACCCCCTACACTACCCGAACACCACTGCACTGCCCTAAACCCTAAAAAACTACTCCTAGGACTACCCCTACACTACCCGAGCACCACTGCACTGCCCTAAACCCTAAAACACTAACCCAGAACGACCCCCTTTACTACCCGAACACCACTGCACTATCCTAAACCCTAAACACTACCACCAGCATGACCCCCTACACTACCCAAACACCACTGCACTACTCTAAACCCTAAATCACTACCCCTAGCACAACCCCCTATACTACCCAAAGACCATTGTACTGCCCTAAACCATAAAACACAACCCCCTACACTACACAAGCACGTTGCACTACCCTAAACCCAAAAACACTACCCCCAGCACGACCACCTACACTACTTAAACACCACTTCACTACTCTAATCCCTAAAACACTACCCCCAGCACAACCCCCTATACTACCCAAAGACCACTGCACTACCCTAAACCCTAAAACACTACCCCCCACATGACCCCCTACACTACCCAAAGACCATTGAACTGCCCTAAACCCTAAAACACAACCCCCTACACTACACAAGCACTGTTGCACTACACTAAACCCTAAAACACTACCCCAGCACGACACCCTACACTACCCTAACATCACTGCACTACCTTAAACCCTAAAACACTACCCCAGCACGATCCCCTACACTACCCAAACACCACTGCACTGCCCTAAACCCTAAAACACTACCCCTAGGACTACCCCCTACACTACCCGAACACCACTGCACTGCCCTAAACCCTAAAACACTAACCCAGAACGACCCCCTACACTGCCGGAACACCACTGCACTGCCCTAAACCCTAAAACACCACTCCCAGCATGACCCCCTACACTGCCCGAACACCACTGCACTGCCCTAAACACTAAATAACCCACCCCTTGCACGATCCCCTACACTGCCCGAACACCACTGCACTACCCTAAACCCTAAAACAACACTCCCCTGCACAAACCCCTACACGACACGAACACCAGTGCACTACCCTAAACCCTCAATCTATTCTAAGCACGACCCCCTTTACTACCCGAACACCACTGCACTACCCTAAACCCTAACCACTACCCCCAGCACAACCCCCTACACGACACGAACACCAGTGCACTACCCTAAACCCTAAAACACTACCCCAGCACGACCCCCTACACTACCCAAACACCACTGCACTACCCTACACCCTAAAACACTACCCCCAGTACAACCCTCTACACTACCCAAAGACCACTGCTCTACCCTAAACCCTTAAACACTACCCCCAGCACGACCTCCTACACTACCCAAAGACCACTGCACTACCCTTAACCCTAAAATACTAAACCCCACACAACCCCCTACACTATCCAAAGACCACTGCACTACCCTAAACCCTAAAACACGACCCCCTACACTACACAAACACCGCTGCACTACCCTAAACCCTAAAACACTACCCCAGCACGACCTGTTACACTACACAAACACCACTGCACTACCCTAAAGCCTAAAACACTACCCCCTACAGCAGACAAACAACACTGCACTACCCTAAACCCTAAAACACCACCCCCAGCAAGACCCCCTACACTACTGAAACACCACTTCACTGCCCTAAATGCTAAAACACTACCCCCAGCTCAACCCCCTATACTACCCAAAGACCACTGCACTAACCTAAATCCTAAAACACTACCCCCAACATGACCCCCTACACTACCCAAAGACCATTGTACTGCCCTAAACCCTTTAACACAACCCCCTACACTACACAAGCACTGTTGCACTACCCTAAACCCAAAAACACTACCCCCAGCACGACCCTCTACACTACCCTAACATCACTGCACTACCCTAAACCCTAAAACACTGCTTCCAGCAGTACCCCCTACACTACCCAAACACCACTGCACTACCCTAAACCCTAAAACACTACCCCCAGCAGTACCCCCTACACTACCCAAACCCCACTGCACTGCCCTAAACCCTAAAACACTACCCCAGGACTCCCCCCTACACTACCCGAACACCATTGCACTGCCCTAAACCTTAAAACACTAACCCAAAACAACCCCCTACACTGCCAGAACACCACTGCACTGCCCTACACCCTAAAACACAACTCCCAGCATGACCCCTACACTGCCCGAACACCACTGCACTGCCCTAAACCCTAAAAAACCCACCCCCCTGCGCAACCCCCTATACTGCCCGAACAACACTGCACTACCCTAAACTCTAAATCTACCCTCAGCATGACCCCCTTTACTACCCGAACACCACTGCACTATCCTAAACCCTAAACACTACCACCAGCACGAACCCCTACACCAGACAAACACCACTGCACTACCCTAAATAATAAAACACTACCCCCAGCAGTACCCCTACACTATCCAAAAATAATTGCACTCCCCTAAACCCTAAAACACTACCCCCAGCATGACCCCCTACACTACCCAAACACCACTGCACTACCCTAAACCCTAAATCACTACCCCTAGCACAACCCCCTGTACTACCCAAAGACCATTGTACTGCCCTAAACCATAAAACACAACCCCCTATACTACACAAGCACCGTTGCACTACCCTAAACCCAAAAACACTACCCCCAGCACGACCCCCTACACTACTTAACACCACTTCACTACCCTAAACCCTAAAACACTACCCCCAGCACAACCCCCTATACTACCCAAAGACCACTGCACTACCCTAAACCCTAAAACACTACCCCCCACATGACCCCCTACACTACCCAAAGACCATTGCACTGCCCTAAACCCTAAAACACAACCCCCTACACTACACAAGCACCGTTGCACTACCCTAAACCCTAAAACACTACCCCAGCACGACACCCTGCACTACCCTAACATCACTGCACTACCCTAAACCCTAAAACACTACCCCCAGCACGACCCCCTACACTACCCGAACACCACTGCACTACCCTAAACCCTAAATCACTACCCCTAGCACAACCCCCTGTACTACCCAAAGACCATTGTACTGCCCTAAACCATAAAACACAACCCCCTACACTACACAAGCACCGTTGCACTACCCTAAACCCAAAAACACTACCCCCAGCACGACCCCCTACACTACTTAACACCACTTCACTACCCTAAACCCTAAAACACTACCCCCAGCACAACCCCCTATACTACCCAAAGACCACTGCACTACCCTAAACCCTAAAACACTACCCCCCACATGACCCCCTACACTACCCAAAGACCATTGCACTGCCCTAAACCCTAAAACACAACCCCCTACACTACACAAGCACCGTTGCACTACCCTAAACCCTAAAACACTACCCCAGCACGACACCCTGCACTACCCTAACATCACTGCACTACCCTAAACCCTAAAACACTACCCCCAGCAGTACCCCCTACATGACCCAAACACCACTGCACTACCCTAAACCCTAAATCTACCCCCAGCACGACCCCCTACACTACCCAAACATCACTGCACTACCCTAAACCCTAAAACACTACCCCCAGCACGACCCCCTACACTACCCGAACACCACTGCACTACCCTAAACCCTAAATCTACCCCCAGCACGACGCCTTACACTACCCGAACACCACTGCACTGCCCTAAACCCTAAAACACTACCCCCAGCACTAACCCCTTCACTACCCAAACACCACTGCACTACCCTAAATCCTAAATCTACCCTCAGCAGTACCCCCTACACTACCCAAACATCACTGCACTACCCTAAACCCTAAAACACTACCCCCAGCATGACCCCTACACTACCCGAACACCACTGCACTACCCTAAACCATAAATCTACCCCCAGCACAACGCCTTACACTACCCGACACCACTGCACTACCCTAAACCCTAAATCTAACCCCAGCACGACCCCCTACACTACCTGAACAGCACTGCACTACCCTAAACCCTGAATCTTCCACCAGCACGACCCCCTACACTACCCGAACTCCACTGCACTACCCTAAACCTTAAATCTATCCCCAGCACAACCCCCTACACTACCCGAACACCACTGCACTACCCTAAACCCTAAATCTACCCCCTACACTACCCAAACACCACTGCACTGCCCTAAACCCTAAAACACTACCCCTAGGACTACCCCCTACACTGCCCGAACACCACAGCACTGCCCTAAACCCTAAAACACTAACCCAGAACGACCCCCTACACTGCCGGAACACCACTGCACTGCCCTAAACCCTAAAACACCACTCCCAGCATGACCCCCTACACTGCCCGAACACCACTGCACTGCCCTAAACCTTAAATAATCCACCCCTTGCACAATCCCCTACACTGCCAGAACACCACTGCACTACCCTAAACCCTAAAACACCACTCCCCTGCATGAACCCCTACACGACACGAACACCAGTGCACTACCCTAAACCCTAAATCTATTCTCAGCACGACCCCCTTTACTACCCGAACACCACTGCACTACCCTAAACCCTAACCACTACCCCCAGCACAACCCCCTACACGACACAAACACCAGTGCACTACCCTAACCATAAAACACTACCCCAGCACGACCCCCTACACTACCTAAACACCACTGCACTACCCTACACCCTAAAACACTACCCCCAGTACAACCCTCTACACTACCCAAAGACCACTACTCTACCCTAAACCCTAAAACACTACCCCCAGCACGACCTCCTACACTACCCAAAGACCACTGCACTACCCTTAACCCTAAAACACTAAACCCCACACGACCCCCTACACTATCCAAAGACCACTGCACTACCCTAAACCCTAAAACACGACCCCCTACAAAACACAAACACCGCTGCACTACCCTAAACCCTAAAACACTACCCCAGCACGACCTACTACACTACACAAACACCACTGCACTACCCTAAAGCCTAAAACACTACCCTCTACAGCAGACAAACAACACTGCACTACCCTAAACCCTAAAACACTACCCCCAGCAAGACCCCCTACACTACCCTAACATCACTGCACTACCCTAAACCCTAAAACACTGCCCCCAGCAGTACCCCCTACACTACCCAAACACCACTGCACTACCCTAAACCCTAAAACACTACCCCCAGCAGTACCCCATACACTACCCAAACCCCACTGCACTGCCCTAAACCCTAAAACACTACCCCTAGGACTCCCCCCTACACTACCCGAACACCACTGCACTGCCCTAAACCTTAAAACACTAACCCAAAACAACCCCCTACACTGCCGGAACACCACTGCACTGCCCTAAACCCTAAAACACAACTCACAGCATGACCCCTACACTGCCCGAACACCACTGCACTGCCCTAAACCCTAAAAAACCCACCCCCCTGCACAACCCCCTACACTGCCCGAACAACACTGCACTACCCTAAACCCTAAATCTACCCTCAGCACAACCCCCTTTACTACTCGAACACCACTGCACCATCCTAAACCCTAAACACTACCACCAGCACGACCCCCTACACCAGACAAAACCACTGCACTACCCTAAATATTAAAACACTACCCCAGCAGTACCCCTACACTATCCAAAAACAACTGCACTACCCTAAACCCTAAAACACTACCCCCAGCATGACCCCCTACACTACCCAAACACCACTGCACTACCCTAAACCCTAAATCACTACCCCTAGCACAACCCCCTATACTACCCAAAGACCATTGTACTGCCCTAAACCCTAAAACACAACCCCCTACACTACACAAGCACAGTTGCACTACCCTAAACCCAAAAACACTACCCCCAGCACGACCCCCTACACTACTTAAACACCACTTCACTAACCTAAACCCTAAAACACTACCCCCAGCACAACCCCCTATACTACCCAAAGACCACTGCACTACCCTAAACCCTAAAACACTACCCCCCACATGACCCCCTACACTACCCAAAGACCATTGCACTGCTCTAAACCCTAAAACACAACCCCTACACTACACAAGCACCGTTGCACTACCCTAAACCCTAAAACACTACCCCAGCACGACCCCCTACACAACCCTAACATCACTGCACTACCCTAAACCCTAAAACACTACACAAAGCAGTACCCCCTACACTACCCAAACACCGATGCACTACCCTAAATCTACCCCCAGCACGACCCCCAACACTACCCAAACACCACTGCACTGCCCTAAACCCTAAAACACTACCCCCAGCATTAACCCCTTCACTACTCAAACAGCACTGCACTACCCTAAATCCTAAATCTACCCTCAGCAGTACCCCCTACACTACCCAAACATCACTGCACTACCCTAAACCCTAAAACATTACCCCCAGCACGACCCCCTACACTACCCGAACACCACTGCACTACCCTAAACCGTAAATCTAACACCAGCACGACCCCCTACACTACCTGAACAGCACTGTACTACCCTAAACCCTGAATCTTCCACCAGCACGACCTCCTACACTACCCGAACTCCACTGCACTACCCTAAACCCTAAATCTATCCCCAGCACAACCCCCTACACTACCCGAACACCACTGCACTACCCTAAACCCTAAATCGACCCCCTACACTACCCGAACACCACTGCACTGCCCTAAACCCTAAAAAACTACTCCTAGGACTACCCCTACACTACCCGAACACCACTGCACTGCCCTAAACCCTAAAACCCTAACCCAGAACGACCCCCTTTACTACCCGAACACCACTGCACTATCCTAAACCCTAAACACTACCACCAGCATGACCCCCTACACTACCCAAACACCACTGCACTACCCTAAACCCTAAATCACTACCCCTAGCACAACCCCCTATACTACCCAAAGACCATTGTACTGCCCTAAACCATAAAACACAACCCCCTACACTACACAAGCACGTTGCACTACCCTAAACCCAAAAACACTACCCCCAGCACGACCACCTACACTACTTAAACACCACTTCACTACCCTAAACCCTAAATCACTACCCCTAGCACAACCCCCTATACTACCCAAAGACCATTGTACTGCCCTAAACCCTAAAACACAACCCCCTACACTACACAAGCACAGTTGCACTACCCTAAACCCAAAAACACTACCCCCAGCACGACCCCCTACACTACTTAAACACCACTTCACTAACCTAAACCCTAAAACACTACCCCCAGCACAACCCCCTATACTACCCAAAGACCACTGCACTACCCTAAACCCTAAAACACTACCCCCCACATGACCCCCTACACTACCCAAAGACCATTGCACTGCTCTAAACCCTAAAACACAACCCCTACACTACACAAGCACCGTTGCACTACCCTAAACCCTAAAACACTACACCAGCACGACCCCCTACACAACCCTAACATCACTGCACTACCCTAAACCCTAAAACACTACACCCAGCAGTACCCCCTACACTACCCAAACACCGATGCACTACCCTAAATCTACCCCCAGCACGACCCCCAACACTACCCAAACACCACTGCACTGCCCTAAACCCTAAAACACTACCCCCAGCATTAACCCCTTCACTACTCAAACAGCACTGCACTACCCTAAATCCTAAATCTACCCTCAGCAGTACCCCCTACACTACCCAAACATCACTGCACTACCCTAAACCCTAAAACATTACCCCCAGCACGACCCCCTACACTACCCGAACACCACTGCACTACCCTAAACCCTAAATCTAACACCAGCACGACCCCCTACACTACCTGAACAGCACTGTACTACCCTAAACCCTGAATCTTCCACCAGCACGACCTCCTACACTACCCGAACTCCACTGCACTACCCTAAACCCTAAATCTATCCCCAGCACAACCCCCTACACTACCCGAACACCACTGCACTACCCTAAACCCTAAATCGACCCCCTACACTACCCGAACACCACTGCACTGCCCTAAACCCTAAAAAACTACTCCTAGGACTACCCCTACACTACCCGAACACCACTGCACTGCCCTAAACCCTAAAACACTAACCCAGAACGACCCCCTTTACTACCCGAACACCACTGCACTATCCTAAACCCTAAACACTACCACCAGCATGACCCCCTACACTACCCAAACACCACTGCACTACCCTAAACCCTAAATCACTACCCCTAGCACAACCCCCTATACTACCCAAAGACCATTGTACTGCCCTAAACCATAAAACACAACCCCCTACACTACACAAGCACGTTGCACTACCCTAAACCCAAAAACACTACCCCCAGCACGACCACCTACACTACTTAAACACCACTTCACTACCCTAATCCCTAAAACACTACCCCCAGCACAACCCCCTATACTACCCAAAGACCACTGCACTACCCTAAACCCTAAAACACTACCCCCCACATGACCCCCTACACTACCCAAAGACCATTGAACTGCCCTAAACCCTAAAACACAACCCCCTACACTACACAAGCACTGTTGCACTACCCTAAACCCTAAAACACTACCCCAGCACGACACCCTACACTACCCTAACATCACTGCACTACCTTAAACCCTAAAACACTACCCCCAGCACGATCCCCTACACTACCCAAACACCACTGCACTGCCCTAAACCCTAAAACACTACCCCTAGGACTACCCCCTACACTACCCGAACACCACTGCACTGCCCTAAACCCTAAAACACTAACCCAGAACGACCCCCTACACTGCCGGAACACCACTGCACTGCCCTAAACCCTAAAACACCACTCCCAGCATGACCCCCTACACTGCCCGAACACCACTGCACTGCCCTAAACCCTAAATAACCCACCCCTTGCACGATCCCCGACACTGCCCGAACACCACTGCACTACCCTAAACCCTAAAACAACACTCCCCTGCACAAACCCCTACACGACACGAACACCAGTGCACTACCCTAAACCCTCAATCTATTCTAAGCACGACCCCCTTTACTACCCGAACACCACTGCACTACCCTAAACCCTAACCACTACCCCCAGCACAACCCCCTACACGACACGAACACCAGTGCACTACCCTAAACCCTAAAACACTACCCCAGCACGACCCCCTACACTACCCAAACACCACTGCACTACCCTACACCCTAAAACACTACCCCCAGTACAACCCTCTACACTACCCAAAGACCACTGCTCTACCCTAAACCCTTAAACACTACCCCCAACATGACCCCCTACACTACCCAAAGACCATTGTACTGCCCTAAACCCTTTAACACAACCCCCTACACCACACAAGCACCGTTGCACTACCCTAAACCTAAAAACACTACCCCCAGCACGACCCTCTACACTACCCTAACATCACTGCACTACCCTAAACCCTAAAACACTGCTCCCAGCAGTACCCCCTACACTACCCAAACACCACTGCACTACCCTAAACCCTAAAACACTACCCCCAGCAGTACCCCCTACACTACCCAAACCCCACTGCACTGCCCTAAACCCTAAAACACTACCCCAGGACTCCCCCCTACACTACCCGAACACCATTGCACTGCCCTAAACCTTAAAACACTAACCCAAAACAACCCCCTACACTGCCAGAACACCACTGCACTGCCCTAAACCCTAAAACACAACTCCCAGCATGACCTCTACACTGCCCGAACACCACTGCACTGCCCTAAACCCTAAAAAACCCACCCCCCTGCGCAACCCCCTATACTGCCCGAACAACACTGCACTACCCTAAACTCTAAATCTACCCTCAGCACGACCCCCTTTACTACCCGAACACCACTGCACTATCCTAAACCCTAAACACTACCACCAGCACGACCCCCTACACCAGACAAACACCACTGCACTACCCTAAATAATAAAACACTACCCCCAGCAGTACCCCTACACTATCCAAAAATAATTGCACTCCCCTAAACCCTAAAACACTACCCCCAGCATGACCCCCTACACTACCCAAACACCACTGCACTACCCTAAACCCTAAATCACTACCCCTAGCACAACCCCCTGTACTACCCAAAGACCATTGTACTGCCCTAAACCATAAAACACAACCCCCTACACTACACAAGCACCGTTGCACTACCCTAAATCCAAAAACACTACCCCAGCACGACCCCCTACACTACTTAACACCACTTCACTACCCTAAACCCTAAAACACTACCCCCAGCACAACCCCCTATACTACCCAAAGACCACTGCACTACCCTAAACCCTAAAACACTACCCCCCACATGACCCCCTACACTACCCAAAGACCATTGCACTGCCCTAAACCCTAAAACACAACCCCCTACACTACACAAGCACCGTTGCACTACCCTAAACCCTAAAACACTACCCCAGCACGACACCCTGCACTACCCTAACATCACTGCACTACCCTAAACCCTAAAACACTACCCCCAGCAGTACCCCCTACACGACCCAAACACCACTGCACTACCCTAAACCCTAAATCTACCCCCAGCACGACCCCCTACACTACCCAAACATCACTGCACTACCCTAAACCCTAAAACACTACCCCCAGCACGACCCCCTACACTACCCGAACACCACTGCACTACCCTAAACCCTAAATCTACCCCCAGCACGACGCCTTACACTACCCGAACACCACTGCACTGCCCTAAACCCTAAAACACTACCCCCAGCACTAACCCCTTCACTACCCAAACACCACTGCACTACCCTAAATCCTAAATCTACCCTCAGCAGTACCCCCTACACTACCCAAACATCACTGCACTACCCTAAACCCTAAAACACTACCACCAGCATGACCCCCTACACTACCCGAACACTACTGCACTACCCTAAACCATAAATCTACCCCAGCACGATGCCTTACACTACCCGACACCACTGCACTACCCTAAACCCTAAATCTAACCCCAGCACGACCCCCTACACTACCTGAACAGCACTGCACTACCCTAAACCCTGAATCTTCCACCAGCACGACCCCCTACACTACCCGAACTCCACTGCACTACCCTAAACCTTAAATCTATCCCCAGCACAACCCCCTACACTACCCGAACACCACTGCACTACCCTAAACCCTAAATCTACCCCCTACACTACCCAAACACCACTGCACTGCCCTAAACCCTAAAACACTACCCCTAGGACTACCCCCTACACTGCCCGAACACCACTGCACTGCCCTAAACCCTAAAACACTAACCCAGAACGACCCCCTACACTGCCGGAACACCACTGCACTGCCCTAAACCCTAAAACACCACTCCCAGCATGACCCCCTACACTGCCCGAACACCACTGCACTGCCCTAAACCTTAAATAATCCACCCCTGCACAATCCCCTACACTGCCCGAACACCACTGCACTACCCTAAACCCTAAAACACCACTCCCCTGCATGAACCCCTACACGACACGAACACCAGTGCACTACCCTAAACCCTAAATCTATTCTCAGCACGACCCCCTTTACTACCCGAACACCACTGCACTACCCTAAACCCTAACCACTACCCCCAGCACAACCCCCTACACGACACAAACACCAGTGCACTACCCTAAACAATAAAACACTACCCCAGCACGACCCCCTACACTACCCAAACACCATTGCACTACCCTACACCCTAAAACACTACCCCCAGTACAACCCTCTACACTACCCAAAGACCACTACTCTACCCTAAACCCTAAAACACTACCCCCAGCACGACCTCCTACACTACCCAAAGACCACTGCACTACCCTTAACCCTAAAACACTAAACCCCACACGACCCCCTACACTATCCAAAGACCACTGCACTACCCTAAACCCTAAAACACGACCCCCTACAAAACACAAACACCGCTGCACTACCCTAAACCCTAAAACACTACCCCAGCACGACCTACTACACTACACAAACACCACTGCACTACCCTAAAGCCTAAAACACTACCCCCTACAGCAGAAAAACAACACTGCACTACCCTAAACCCTAAAACACTACCCCCAGCAAGACCCCCTACACTACTGAAACACCACTTCACTACCCTAAACGCTAAAACACTACCCCCAGCTCAACCCCCTATACTACCCAAAGACCACTGCACTAACCTAAACCCTAAAACACTACCCCCAAGATGACCCCCTACACTACCCAAAGACCATTGTACTGCTCTAAACCCTTTAACACAACCCCCTACACTACACAAGCACCGTTGCACTACCCTAAACCCCAAAACACTACCCCCAGCATGACCCTCTACACTACCCTAACATCACTGCACTACCCTAAACCCTAAAACACTGCCCCCAGCAGTACCCCCTACAATACCCAAACACTACTGCACTACCCTAAACCCTAAAACACTACCCCCAGCAGTACCCCCTACACTACCCAAACCCCACTGCACTGCCCTAAACCCTAAAACGCTACCCCCAGGACTCCCCCTACACTACCCGAACACCACTGCATTGCCCTAAACCTTAAAACACTAACCCAAAACAACCCCCTACACTGCCAGAACACCACTGCACTGCCCTAAACCCTAAAAAACAACTCCCAGCATGACCCCTACACTGCCCGAACACCACTGCACTGCCCTAAACCCTAAAAAACCCACCCCCCTGCACAACCCCCTACACTGCCCGAACAACACTGCACTACCCTAAACCCTGAATCTACCCTCAGCACGACCCCCTTTACTACCCGAACACCACTGCACTATCCTAAACCCTAAACACTACCACCAGCACGACCCCCTACACCAGACAAACACCACTGCACTACCCTAAATAATAAAACACTACCCCCAGCAGTACCCCTACACTATCCAAAAACAACTGCACTACCCTAAACCCTAAAACACTACCCCCAGCACGACCCCCTACACTACCCAAACACCACTGCACTACCCTAAACCCTAAATCACTACCCCTAGCACAACCCCCTATACTACCCAAAGATCATTGTACTGCCCTAAACCCTAAAACACAACCCCTTACACTACACAAGCACCGTTGCACTGCCCTAAACCCAAAAACACTACCCCCAGCATGACCCCCTACACTACTTAAACACCACTTCACTAACCTAAACCCTAAAACACTACCCCAGCACAACCCCCTATACTACCCAAAGACCACTGCACTACCCTAAACCCTAAAACACTACCCCCCACATGACCCCCTACACTACCCAAAGACCATTGCACTGCTCTAAACCCTAAAACACAACCCCCTACACTACACAAGCACCGTTGCACTACCCTAAACCCTAAAACACTACCCCCAGCACGACCTCCTACACTACCCGAACACCACTGCACTACCCTAAACCCTAAATCTACCCCCAGCACGACCCCTTACACATACCGAACACCACTGCACTACCCTAAACCCTAAATCTAACCCCAGCACGACCCCCTTCACTACCTGAACAGCACTGCACTACCCTAAACCCTGAATCTTCCACCAGCACGACCCCCTACATTACCCGAACTCCACTGCACTACCCTAAACCCTAAATCTATCCCCAGCACGACCCCCTACACTGCCCGAACACCACTGCACTGCCCTAAACCCTAAATAACCCACCCCTTGCACGATCCCCTACACTGCCCGAACACCACTGCACTACCCTAAACCCTAAAACACCACTCCCCTGCACGAACCCCTACACAACACGAATACCAGTGCACTACCCTAAACCCTAAATCTGTTCTCAGCACGACCCCCTTTACTACCCGAACACCACTGCACTACCCTAAACCCTAACCACTACCCCCAGCACAACCCCCTACACGACACGAAAACCAGTGCACTACCCTAAACCCTAAAACACTACCCCAGCACGACCCCCTACACTACCCAAACACCACTGCACTACCCTACACCCTAAAACACTACCTCCAGTACAACCCTCAACTCTACCCAAAGACCACTGCTCTACCCTAAACCCTAAAACACTACCCCCAGCACGACCTCCTACACTACCCAAAGACCACTGCACTACCCTTAACCCTAAAACACTAATTCCCACACGACCCCCTACACTATCCAAAGACCACTGCACTACCCTAAACCCTAAAAGACGACCCCCTACACTACTGAAACACCACTTCACTACGCTAAATGCTAAAACACTACCCCCAGCTCAACCTCCTATACTACCCAAAGGCCACTGCAATAACCTAAACCCTAAAACACTACCCCCAACATGACCCCCTACACTACCCAAAGACAATTGTACTGCCCTAAACCCTAAAACACAACCCCCTACACTACACAAGCACCATTGCACTACCCTAAACCCAAAAACACTACCCCCAGCACGACCCCCTACACTACCCTAACATCACTGCACTACCCTAAACCCTAAAACACTGCCCCAGCAGTACCCCCTACACTAACCAAACACCACTGCACTACCCTAAACCCTAAAACACTACCCCCAGCAGTACCCCCTACACTACCCAAACCCCACTGCACTGCCCTAAACCCTAAAACACTACACCCAGGACTCCCCCCTACACTACCCGAACACCACTGCACTGCCCTAAACCTTAAAACACTAACCCAAAACAACCCCCTACACTGCCGGAACACCACTGCACTGCCCTAAACCCTAAAACACATCTCCCAGCATGACCCCTACACTGCCCGAACACCACTGCACTGCCCTAAACCCTAAACCCCCCCCTGCACAACCCCCTACACTGCCCGAACAACACTGCACTACCCTAAACCCCAAACCACTATCTCCAGCACGAACCCCTACACTACCCAAACACCACTGCACTACCCTAAACCCTGAAACACTACTCCCAGCATGATTCCCTATACTACCCACATACCACTGCACTAATCTAAACCCTAAATCTACCCCCAGCACAACCCCCTACACTACTCGAATACCACTGCACTACCCTAAACCCTAAATCTACCCTCAGCACGACCCCCTTTACTACCCAAACACCACTGCACTACCCTAAATCCTAAACACTACCTCCAGCACGAACCCCTACACTGCCCGAACACTGATGCTCTGCTCTAAATGCTAAAACACTACACCCAGCACGACCCCTACCCTGCCCGAACACCGCTGCACTGGTCTAAACCCTGAAACAACACCCCCAGACCGACCCCCTACACTGCACAAACACCGCTGCACTGCCCTAAACTCTGAAACACCACCCCAGCACGTTCCCATACACTGCCCGAACACCGCAGCACTGCCCTAAACCCTACACACTACCCCAGCACAACCCTCTACACTACCCAAAGACCACTGCACTACCCTAAACCCTAAAACACTACCACAGCATGACCCCCCACACTACCCAAAGACCGCTGCACTACCCTAAACCCTAAAATACTACCCCCAGCACAACCCCCTACACTACGCAAATACCACTGCACAACCCTAAACCATAAAACACTACCCCCACACGACACCCTACACTACCCAAAGACCACTTCACTACCCTAAACCCTAAAGCACGATCCCCTACACTACACAAACACAGCTTCACTACCCTAAACCCTAAAACACTACCCCAGCACGACACGCTACACTACACAAACACCACTGCACTACCCTAAACCCTAAAACACTACCCCGTATACCACACAAACCCCACTGCATTACCCTAAACCCTGAAAAACTACACCCAGCACAACCCCCTACACTACCGAAACACCACTGCACTACCCTAAATGCTAAAACACTATCCCCAGCAGTAATCCTACACTATCCACACACCACTGCACTACCCTAAGCCTTAAAACACTAACCCCAGAGGGACCCCCTACACTACCCAAACATAACTGCACTACCCTAAACCCTAAACCACTACCCCAGCACGACCACTCCTTCCAGCACGACACCCTACACTACCAGAACACCACTGCACTACCCTAAACCCTAAACCTACCCCAGCACGACCCCCTACACTACCGGGACACCCCTGCACTACCCTAAACTCTAAATCTACCCCCAGCAAGACCCCTTAAACTACCCGAACAACACTGCACTACCCTAAACCCTAAATCTACACCCCAGCATGACCCCCTACACTACCCAAACACCACTGCACTACCCTAAACCCTAGATATACCCTCAGCACGACCCCCTACACAACCCGAACACCACTGCACTACCCTAAACCTTAAAACACTACTCCCAGCATGACTCCCTATACTACCCAAACACCACTGCACTAATCTAAACCCTAAATCTACCCCCAGCACAACCCCCTACACTACGCGAACACCACTGCACTACCCTAAACCCTACATCTACCCTCAGCACGACCCCCTTTACTGCCCAAACCCCACTGCACTACCATAAACCCTGAACACTACCTCCAGCACAAACCCCTACACTGCCCAAACACTGATGCTCTGCTCTAAATGCTAAAACACTACACCCAGCACGACCCCTACACTGCCCGAACACCGCTGCACTGGCCTAAACCCTGAAACAACACCCCCAGCACGACCCCCTACACTGCCCGAACACCGCGGCACTGCCCTAAACCCTAAACACTACCCCAGCACAACCCTCTACACTACCCAAAGACCACTGAACTACCCTAAACCCTAAAGCACTACCCCCCACATGACCCTCTACACTACCCAAAGACCATTGTACTGCCCTAAACCCTAAAACACAACCCCCCTACACTACACAAGCACCGTTGCCCTACCCTAAACCCAAAAACACTACCCCCCGCACGACCCCCTACACTACCCTAACCTCACTGCACTACCCTTAACCCTAAAACACTGCCCCCAGCAGTACCCCCTACACTACCCAAACACCACTGCACTACCCTAAACCCTAAAACACTACCCCCAGCAGTACCCCTACACTACCCAAACCCCACTGCACTGCCCTAAACTCTAAAACACTACCCCCAGGATTCCCCCTTACACTACCCAAACACTACTGCACTGCCCTAAACCCTAAAACACTAACCCAGAACAACCCCCTACACTGCCGGAACACCACTGCACTGCCCTAATCCCTAAAACACAACTCCCAGCATGACCCCCTACACTGCCAAACACCACTGCACTGCCCTAAACCCTAAAAAACTCACCCCCCTGCACGACCCCCTACACTGCCCGAACAACACTGCACTACCCTAAACCCTAAATCTACCCTCAGCACGACCCCCTTTACTACCCGAACACCACTGCACTACCCTAAACCCTAAACACTACCACCAGCACGACCCCCTACACCAGACAAATACCACTGCAGTACCCTAAATCCTAAAACACTACCCCCAGCAGTCCCCTACACTATCCAAAAACAAACGCACTACCATAAACCCTAAAACACTACCCCCAGCACGACCCCCTACACTACTTAAACAACACTTCACTACCCTGAACCCTAAAACACTACCCCCAGCACAACCCCCTATACTACCCAAAGACCACTGCACTACCCTAAACCCTAAAACACTACCCCCCACATGACCCCTACACTACCCAAAGGCCATTGCGCTACCCTAAACACTAAAACACAACCCCCTACACTACACAAGTACCGTTGCACTACCTTAAACCCTAAAACACTACCCCTAGCACGACCCCCTACACTACCCTAACATCACTGCACTACCCTAAACCCTAAAACACTACCCCCAGTAGTACCGCCTACACTACCCAAACACCACTGCACTACCCTAAACCCTAAAACACTACCCCCAGCAGTGCCCCTACACTACCCAAACACCACTGCACTACCCTAAAACACTACCCCCAGCAGTACCCCTACACTACCCAAACACCACTGCACTACCCTGAACCCTAAACCACTATCTCCAGCACGAACCCCTACACTACCCAAACACCACTGCACTACCCTAAACCCCCAAACACTACTCCCAGCATGATTCCCTATACTACCCAAACACGACTGCACTAATCTAAACCCTAAATCTACCCCCAGCACAATCCCCTACACCACGCGAACACCACTGCACTACCCTAAACCCTAAATCTACCCTCAGCACGACCCCCTTTACTACCCAAATACCACTGCACTACCCTCAACCCTAAACACTACCTCCAGCACGAACCCCTTCACTGCCCGAACACTGATGCTCTGCTCTAAATGCTAAAACACTATACCCTGCACAACCCCTACACTGCCCGAACACCGCTCCACTGGCCTAAACCCTGAAACAACACCCCAGCACGACCCCCTACACAACCCGAACACCACTGCACTACCCTAAACCCTAAAACACTACTCCCAGCATGACTCCCTATACTACCCAAACACCACTGCACTAATCTAAACCCTAAATCTACCCCAGCACAACCCCCTACACTACGCGAACACCACTGCACTACCCTAAAGCCTAAATCTACCCTCAGCACGACCCCCTTTACTGCCCAAACACCACTGCACTACCCTAAACCCTAAACACTACCTCCAGCACGAACCCCTACACTGCCCGAACACTGATGCTCTGCTCTAAATGCTAAAACACTACACCCAGCACGACCCCTACTCTGCCCGAACACCGTTGCACTGGCCTAAACCCTGAAACAACACCTCCAGCATGACCCCCTACACTGCACGAACACCGCTGCACTGCCCTAAACTCTGAAACACCACCCCAGCACTATCCCCTACACTGCCCGAACACCGTGGCACTGCCCTGTACCCTAAACACTACCCCAGCACAACCCTCTACACTACCCAAAGACCACTGAACTACCCTAAACCCTAAAACACTACCCCCCAAACAACCCCCTACACTACACAAGCACCGTTGCACTACCCTAAACCCAAAAACACTACCCCCAGCACGACCCCCTACACTATCCTAACATCACTGCACTTCCCTAAACCCTAAAACACACTCCCCAGCAGTACCCCCTACACTAACCAAACACCACTGCACTACCCTAAACCCTAAAACACTACCCCCAGCAGTACCCCCTACACTACCCAAACCCCACTGCACTGCCCTAAACCCTAAAACACTACCCTCAGGACTCCCCCCTACACTGCTGGAACACCACTGCACTGCCCTAATCCCTAAAACACAACTCCCAGCATGACCCCCTACACTGCCCGAACACCACTGCACTGCCCTAAACCCTAAAAATCCCACCCCCCTGCACGACCCCCTACACTGCCCGAACAACACTGCACTACCCTAAACCCTAAATCTACCCACAGCACGACCCCCTTTATTACCTGAACACCACTGCACTATCCTAAACCCTAAACACTACCACCAGCACGACCCCCTACACCAGACAAACACCACTGCACTTCCCTAAATCCTAAAACACTACCCCCAGCATTCCCCTACACTATCCAAAAACAACTGCACTACCATAAACCCTAAAACACTACCCCCAGCACGACCCCCTACACTACTTAAACAACACTTCACTACCCTAAACCCTAAAACACTACCCCCAGCACAACCCCCAATACTACCCAAAGACCACTGCACTACCCTAAACCCTAAAACATTACCCCCCACATGACCCCCTACACTACCCAAAGACCATTGCACTTCCCTAAACCCTAAAACACAACCTCCTACACTACACAAGCACCGTTGCACTACCCTAAACCCAAAAACACTACCCCCAGCAAGACCCCTACACTACCCTAACATCACTGCACTACCCTAAACCCTAAAACACTACCCCCAGCAGTACCCCCTACACTACCCAAACACCACTGCACTGCCCTAAACCCTAAAACACTACCCCCAGCAGTGCCCACTACACTACCCAAACATCACTGCACTACCCTAAACCCTAAAACACTACCCCCAGCAGTACCCCTACACTACCCAAACACCACTGCACTACCCTAGACCCTAAACCACTATCTCCAGCACGAACCCCTACACTACCCAAACACCACCGCACTACCCTAAACCCTAAACACTACCTCCAGCACGAACCCCTACACTGCCCGAACATTCATGCTCTGCTCTAAATGCTAAAACACTACTCCCAGCATGATTCCCTATACTACCCAAACACCACTGCACTAATCGAAACCCTAAATCTACCCCCAGCACAACCCCCTTTACTACCCAAATACCACTGCACTACCCTAAACCCTAAACACTACCTCCAGCACGAACCCCTACACTGCCCGAACATTCATGCTCTGCTCTAAATGCTAAAACACTACACCCAGCATGACCCCTACACTGCCCGAACACCGCTGCACTGGCCTAAACCCTGAAACAACACCCCAGCACGACCCCCTACACTGCACGAACACCGCTGCACTGCCCTAAACTCTGAAACACCACCCCAGCACGATCCCCTACACTGCCCGAACACCGCGGCACTGCCCTAAACCCTAAACACTACTCCAGCACAACCCTCTACACTACCCAAAGACCACTGCACTACCTTAAACCCTAAAGCACTACCACAGCATGACCCCCCACAATACCCAAAGACCACTGCACTACACTAAACCCTAAAAAACTACCCCAGCATAACCCCCTACACTACCCAAAGACCACTGCACAACCATAAACCATAAAACTCTACCCCCCACACGACCCCATACACTACCCAAAGACCACTTCACTACGCTAAACCCTAAAACACGACCCCCTACACTACCCAAAGACCACTTCACTACGCTAAACCCTAAAACACGAACCCCTACACTACACAAACACCACTGCACTACCCTAAACCCTAAAACCCTACCCCATACACCACACAAACACGACTGCATTACCCTAAACCCTAAAACACTACACCCAGCACAACCCTCTCCACTACCGAAACACCACTGCACTACCCTAAACCCTAAAACACTAACCCCAGAGGGACCCTCTACACTACCCAAACACCACTGCACTACCCTAAACCCTAAACCACTACCCCAGCACGACCACTACTTCCAGCACGACTCCCTACACTACCCGAACACCACTGCACTACCCCAAACCCTAAATAAACCCCCAGCACGACCCCCTACACTACCCGGACACCACTGAACTACCCTAAACCCTAAATCTACCCCAGCAAGACCCCTTACACTACCCGAACACCACTGCACTACCCTAAACCCTAAATCTACCCCCTAGCATGACCCCCTGCACTACCCGAACACCACTGCACTACCCTAAACCCTAGATATACCCCCAGCACGACCCCCTACACAACCCGAACACCACTGCACTACCCTAAACCCTAAAACACTACTCCCTGCATGACTCAATATACTACCCAAACACCACTGCACTAATCGAAACCCTAAATCTACCCCCAGCACAACCCCCTACACTACGCAAACACCACTGCACTACCCTAAACCCTAAATCTACCCTCAGCACGACCCCCTTTACTACCCAAACACCACTGCACTACACGAAACCCTAAACACTACCTCCAACACGAACCCCTACACTGCCCGAACACTGATGCTCTGCTCTAAATGCTAAAACACTATACCCAGCACGACCCCTACACTGCCCGAACACCGCTGCACTGGCCTAAACCCTGAAACAACACCCCCAGCATGATATCTACACTGCACGAACACCGCTGCACTACCCTAAACTCTGAAACACCACCCCCAGCACGACCCCCTACACTGCCCTAACACCACAGCACTTCCCTAAACCCTAAACACTACCCCAGCACGACCACTACTTCCAGCACGACTCCCTACACTACCCGAACACCACTGCACTACCCTAAACACTAAACCACTACCCCAGCACGACCACTACTTCCAGCACGACTCCCTACACTACCCGAACATCACTGCACTACCCTAAACCCTAAATCTACCCCCATCACGATCCCCTACACTACCCGGACACCACTGCACTACCCTAAACCCTAAATCTACCCCCAGCAAGACCCCTTACACTACCCGAACACCACTGCACTACCCTAAACCCTAAATCTACCCCCCAGCATGACCCCCTACACTACCCGAACACCACTGCACTACCCTAAACCCTAGATATACCCCCAGCACGAATCCCTATACAACCCAAACACCACTGCACTATCCTAAACCCTAAACCTACCCGCAGCACGACCCCCTACACTACCCGAACATGACTGCACTGCCCTAAACCCTAAAACACTACCCCAAGCACTACCCAATACACTACCCGAAAACCACTGCACTACCCTAAACCCTAAATCTACCCCCAGCTGTCCTCCTACACTACCCAAACATCACTGTACTACCCTAAACCCTAAAACACTACCCCAAGCAGTACCCCCTACACTACCCAAACACCACTGCACTACCCTAAACCCTAAAACACTACTCCCAGCACGACTAGCTACACTACCCAAACACCACTAGACTACCCTAAACCCTAAATCTACCCCAGCACAACCCCTTACACTACCCGAACACCACCGCACTAAACTAAACCCTAAATCTAACTCCAGCACGACCCCCTACTCTACCCGAACAGCACTGCACTACCCTAAACCCTAAAACACCACTCCACTGCACGAACCCCTACACTGCCCGAACAACACTGCATACCCTAAACCCTAAATCTATTCTGAGCATGACCCCCTTTACTACCCGAACACCACTGCACTTCCCTAAACCCTAACCACTACCCCCAGCACAACCCCCTACACGACACGAACACCAGTGCACTACCCTAAACCCTAAAACACTACCCCAGCATGACCCCCTACACTACCCAAACACCACTGCACTACCCTAAACCCTAAAACACTACCCCCAGCAAGACCCCCTACACTACCCTAACATCACTGCACTACCCTAAACCCTAAAACACTACCCCCAGCAGTAGCCCCTACACTACCCAAACACCACTGCACTACCCTAAACCCTAAAACACTACCCCCAGCAGCACCCCTACAATACCCAAATACCACCGCACTATCCTAAACCCTAAACACTACCTCCAGCACGAACCCCTACACTGCCCGAACATTCATGCTCTGCTCTAAATGCTAAAACACTACTCCCAGCATGATTCCCTATACTACCCAAACACCACTGCACTAATCGAAACCCTAAATCTACCCCCAGCACAACCCCCTTTACTACCCAAATACCACTGCACTACCCTAAACCCTAAACACTACCTCCAGCACGAACCCCTACACTGCCCGAACATTCATGCTCTGCTCTAAATGATAAAACACTACACCCAGCATGACCCCTACACTGCCCGAACACCGCTGCACTGGCCTAAACCCTGAAACAACACCCCAGCACGACCCCCTACACTGCACGAACACCGCTGCACTGCCCTAAACTCTGAAACACCACCCCAGCACGATCCCCTACACTGCCCGAACACCGCGGCACTGCCCTAAACCCTAAACACTACTCCAGCACAACCCTCTACACTACCCAAAGACCACTGCACTACCTTAAACCCTAAAACACTACCACAGCATGACCCCCCACAATACCCAAAGACCACTGCACTACCCTAAACCCTAAAAAACTACCCCCAGCATAACCCCCTACACTACCCAAAGACCACTGCACAACCATAAACCATAAAACTCTACCCCCCACACGACCCCATACACTACCCAAAGACCACTTCACTACGCTAAACCCTAAAACACGACCCCCTACACTACCCAAAGACCACTTCACTAAGCTAAACCCTAAAACACGACCCCCTACACTACACAAACACAGCTGCACTACCCTAAGCCCTAAAACACTACCCCCAGCATAACCCCCTACATTACACAAAGACCACTGCACAACCCTACACCATAAAACACTACCCCCACACGACCCCATACACTACCCCAAAGACCTTTTCACTACGCTAAACCCTAAAACACGACCCCCTACACTACCCAAAGACCACTTCACTACGCTAAACCCTAAAACACGAACCCCTACACTACACAAACACCACTGCACTACCCTAAACCCTAAAACCCTACCCCATACATCACACAAACACGACTGCATTACCCTAAACCCTAAAACACTACACCCAGCACAACCCTCTCCACTACCGAAACACCACTGCACTACCCTAAACCCTAAAACACTAACCCCAGAGGGACCCTCTACACTACCCAAACACCACTGCACTACCCTAAACCCTAAACCACTACCCCAGCACGACCACTACTTCCAGCACGACTCCCTACACTACCCGAACACCACTGCACTACCCCAAACCCTAAATAAACCCCCAGCACGACCCCCTACACTACCTGGACACCACTGAACTACCCTAAACCCTAAATCTACCCCCAGCAAGACCCCTTACACTACCCGAACACCACTGCACTACCCTAAACCCTAAATCTACCCCCCAGCATGACCACCTGCACTACCCGAACACCACTGCACTACCCTAAACCCTAAAACACTACTCCCTGCATGACTCAATATACTACCCAAACACCACTGCACTAATCGAAACCCTAAATCTACCCCCAGCACAACCCCCTACACTACGTGAACACCACTGCACTACCCTAAACCCTAAATCTACCCTCAGCACGACCCCCTTTACTACCCAAACACCACTGCACTACACAAAACCCTAAACACTACCTCCAACACGAACCCCTACACTGCCCGAACACTGATGCTCTGCTCTAAATGCTAAAACACTACACCCAGCATGACTCCTACACTGCCCGAACACCGCTGCACTGGCCTAAACCCTGAAACAACACCCCCAGCATGATATCTACACTGCACGAACACCGCTGCACTGCCCTAAACTCTGAAACACCACCCCCAGCACGACCCCCTACACTGCCCTAACACCGCAGCACTGCCCTAAACCCTAAACACTACCCCAGCACGACCACTACTTCCAGCACGACTCCCTACACTACCCGAACACCACTGCACTACCCTAAACACTAAACCACTACCCCAGCACGACCACTACTTCCAGCACGACTCCCTACACTACCCGAACATTACTGCACTACCCTAAACCCTAAATCTACCCCATCACGATCCCCTACACTACCCGGACACCACTGCACTACCCTAAACCCTAAATCTACCCCCAGCAAGACCCCTTACACTACCCGAACACCACTGCACTACCCTAAACCCTAAATCTACCCCCCAGCATGACCCCCTACACTACCCGAACACCACTGCACTACCCTAAACCCTAGATATACCCCCAGCACGAATCCCTATACAACCCAAACACCACTGCACTATCCTAAACCCTAAACCTACCCCCAGCACGACCCCCTACACTACCCGAACATGACTGCACTGCCCTAAACCCTAAAACACTACCCCCAGCACTACCCAATACACTACCCGAACACCACTGCACTACCCTAAACCCTAAATCTACCCCCAGCTGTCCTCCTACACTACCCAAACATCACTGTACTACCCTAAACCCTAAAACACTACCCCAAGCAGTACCCCCTACACTACCCAAACACCACTGCACTACCCTAAACCCTAAAACACTACTCCCAGCACGACTCCCTACACTACCCAAACACCACTAGACTACCCTAAACCCTAAATCTACCCCAGCACAACCCCTTACACTACCCGAACACCACTGCACTAAACTAAACCCTAAATCTAACTCCAGCACGACCCCCTACTCTACCCGAACAGCACTGCACTACCCTAAACCCTAAAACACCACTCCACTGCACGAACCCCTACACTGCCCGAACAACACTGCATACCCTAAACCCTAAATCTATTCTGAGTATGACCCCCTTTACTACCCGAACACCACTGCACTTCCCTAAACCCTAACCACTACCCCCAGCACAACCCCCTACACGACACGAACACCAGTGCACTACCCTAAACCCTAAAACACTACCCCAGCATGACCCCCTACACTACCCAAACACCACTGCACTACCCTAAACCCTAAAACACTACCCCCGGCACAACCCCCTACACTACCCAAAGACCACTGCTCAACCCTAGACCCTAAAACACTACCCGCAGCAAGACCCCCTACACTACCCTAACATCACTGCACTACCCTAAACCCTAAAACACTACCCCCAGCAGTAGCCCCTACACTACCCAAACACCACTGCACTACCCTAAACCCTAAAACACTACCCCCAGCAGCACCCCTACAATACCCAAATACCACTGCACTACCGTAAACCCTAAACCACTACCTCCAGCATGACTCCCTTTACTACCCAAACACCACTGCAATAATCTAAACCCTAAATCTACCCCAGCACAACCCCCTATACTACCCAAACACCACTGCACTACCCTAAACCGTAAATCTACCCTCAGCACGACCCTCTTTACTACCCAAACACCACTGCACTACCCTAAACCCTAAACACTACCCCCAGCACGAACCCCTACACTGCCCGAATACCGCTGCTCTGCCCTAAATGCTAAAACACTACCCCCAGCATGACCCCTACACTGCTCGAACACCACTGCACTGCCCTAAACCCTGAAAAACCACCCCCAGCACGACCCCCTACACTGCCCGAACACCGCTGCACTGCCCTAAATCCTGAAACACCACCCCCTGTATGACCCCCTACACTGCTCGAACACCGCTGCACTGACTTAAACCCTGAAACACCACCCCCAGCATGACCCCCTACACTGCCCAAACACCGCTGCACTGCCCTAAACCCTGAAACACCACCCTCAGCACGACCCCCTACAGTACCCGAACACCACTGCCCTACCCTAAACCCTAAATCCACCCTCAGCATGACCCCCTTTACTAACCAAACACTACTGCACTACCCTAAACACTACCTCCAGCACGAACCCCTACACTGCCTGAACACCGCTGCTCTACCCTAAATGCTAAAACACTACCCCCAGCACGACCCCTACACTGCCCAAACACCGCTGCACTGCCCTAAACCCTGAAACACCACCCCCAGCACGACCCCCTACACTGCACGAACACCTCTGCACTGCCCTGGACCCTGAAGAACCAGAACCTTTTGGACCTGGCAGCGCAGGGTACGCCCTCTGTCTCCGGAGTTCACCTGCTTCGCTACACAGAGACACGGGACACTCTGATTGGATTTATTTAGCTGCAGCTAGTACAGTTATCCTAGAAGTACACAAAGTAGGTTCTCAGGAGACTGCCACTTCACTCTGTGGCGCATCAGATTAAATAGCATACAATACATAATTATTAACAAGACATACGCCCCAAGCATAGAAGAAAAGAGCCAATAGGGTAAGTGGAAAACAAAGCGGAGCCAGTAAGAAAGGTTCAAAAATAGAAATATCAGATGACTCGAAGAGACCTCTCCTCCAACTGTGTTTGTCATCCCACCCCCGAACTAATTCATTAACAGATTACAACTAACTTGCAGGTGGTGAGATACGTTTGTGTGTATTGGAGGACAGTCATGACACAAGAGAATGCTAGCAGGAGACAGTCAAGGCCAGTCGATAAGATATGATTGGGAAAGAATAGTGTGAGCCTACAGATAGTTGAAACAGGGATTAGGAAAGCCAGACAAGGATTAGTGTACTCGGCTAGTCCAAACACCAGCTTTGCAAATAAGGCCGAGGACGTATTTCGACACCAAGCTAAGGGAAAAGCAGAATAGACTTCGTTCCCCATGCTGCCTGAGTGATGGCAACACAAAACGGTGGCGGGTCACAAAATGGTGGGTCGATTCGATCGTGATCGAAAAGCAAAGTTCCTCAGACCCTCCTTTTGCCAGAACTCAGGCAAGACAGACTCACGTTAATCTGAGTCCACATCAATAGCCATGAGATCATCGAGCTGTTGCTGTAACATCATTCTTATGTTTTCTGTTACTTGGGGTTTGGGTTTTGGGATGCACATAGTAGCACAAAGATCACAGATAGCGGGACCACAGTGCATACAAAGGCAACAACAAAATACAATAGTCAAGATTATTCCAAGGAATGTCAATGCTTTCCAGCCCCATTTGGACAGTAGTCCCCAAAACCATTCCGTTAAAGACCAATCTCCTTCGTCCTGATGAATAGACTCGGAGATTATGTGCAACTTGGAGATAGCTTGGTATACTGTCGGAGCGTCATTAGGAATGAAAATACAACAGCTTGACCCGATCAATTTGCATACTCCACCACGATCGGCAAGAATAAAGTCTAAGGCAACTCGATTTTGCAAGGTCATAGGACGATCCGCCTGTAGTTCCGCCGTGATATTACTTAAGGCTCCTACAGTGATGTCTATTGTAGTCTCTACGACATGGACCAGTTACCTTATATTTCTGCTGTTGGCCATTGGACCCCAGAAGGGAAGAAAACCCTTAAGGAAATCTCCTCCTTCTTGTCCCGCGGTGTCTTTTGAGTCAATGATTCCTTGGCTGAGACGGGTTTGGTGATAATTGGCAGAAGCAGTGTAAGTAGGAGGAAGAAGGAAAGCTATGTAGCAGGTACCAGAGAAACCCGTTGGTAACCAAGTATAAGCTCTATCATAGCAAATGAAATAGGTGCCTTGAGACGATACTAGAGGAGGCGAGTTTGGAGAGGAATAAATGTACGTGTAGGAACAGTTACTCTTTTGTGCAGTGTCAGAAGAACGATCGTTTATTTTTAAACAGAAATTACCTTGATGCGGTATAGTCCAGATTGGTGAGTATTTTCCCTTTCCTACTTTATTATTAAGACTCGACATGTATTGGGTGACGTTCCAATTGGTGTATGCTTCTCTTTCGTTGATGGAAATCTTGCTGTTCTCCATGATTTTAGCCATAACTACCATACCCTTAA
This sequence comes from Triturus cristatus, assembly GCF_964204655.1. Taxonomy (NCBI): domain Eukaryota; kingdom Metazoa; phylum Chordata; class Amphibia; order Caudata; family Salamandridae; genus Triturus; species Triturus cristatus. Next base: position 554,304,492 of record NC_140592.1, on the reverse strand, counting down.
TCAAGGAACTATGACTAAAATCCGGATAATTAATTTGTGAAGTAACAGACCGTCTGAATTTGCTTTGATATGCATTAGAGAAAATAACGAAGAATGCCTAAGCAGAACCCTCATAGGAAAAAGGAAGAATTAGATATGGCCTTCCTTTCTCGGTGGTATGTGGCATAAGACCACATACCCAACAATCAGTTGTGTTAACCACTAATTGATGTTGGTGTAATAGTTGGATAAAGGAATTGTTGTAATACTCGGTTCTTCTGACAAGTTCATGTGAAGGAAAAGTATGAAAGAGGTGTGGAGAGATAGTAGACGAAGGCAAAGAGGAAGAAGGGGAGGTATTTCGTGGCTGCAAAACATAAACTATCCAACCAATAATCGCCAAAGCAATAAATAATGATATAAAAACACATAGAGTTATACTAAAACGACTGTACTTTATTTTACAAGATGCTTTCTTCATTTAATTTCTTCTCTCTTTATTACTTGGTGTAGTTTCCATTTTCACTAGTGGATGCTCACGGCAATCTTCCTCAATCACTGAAGTCACGATGCTCTACCGTCCTATGACACTGAGGATCCTGCAGACCTATGGTCACTACTCAGGTCATGACCTAGACTCCTACCGTGACCCTGCAACCTAAACAGAACACTACACAAGGGAGAAGAAAGTCCTAATTGTTCTTTTGTCTGGGCCTAAGGTTGTAGCGCTCCTTCCCTAGAACACTCTGGTCTCGAAACAATGTTCTTGGTTCAGTCGTGTTCAAGCGACGGTGTGATGGAATTGCTTCTTGTAAAATGTCGTCGTCCTCTTTTTCAGACAATGTCCCATTCAGGTGTGCATCGCTAAAGGGTACAAATCGTGGAACTGGTTCGCCTTCACAGTCACCAACCCCTCTACGAACCCACTGATCAAAAGGCAAAGGCAAAGGTACTTTCTTGCAATGCACACCGTGAATCCAATTTTTCTTTCCTTCAACTTTAACTGCTGTCCTTGTCATTAGTAGGACCATTCGGGGCTCCCGCCATCTGGGTTCCAAATTCTTTTTCTTCTGAAAGTTTCGGGTGCAGACCCAGTCACCTGGTCGGATGGAATGACCTGGGTCTCTGGAAGCCTCCGGCAAAGCACTCTGAACCTGTCGATGAAGGACATGCAATTTAGTTGTAAGGTCATGCAGATAGTCAATCAACATTGTATAGGGCAAGTCTGAAAACTTTTTAGGACGAGGTATTCCCCATATGTTGGCCGGATGGCCAAACACCACTTCGTAAGGGCTAAGTCCCAGACGAGAGTGTACTGCAGTTCTGGTGGATAGCAGAGCTAACGGCAAAGCATCAAGCCAATTAAGTCCTGTACTTGCTTGAATCTTCGCTAATTTCAACTTCAAGGTTCCATTGTAACATTCTACTAAACCCGCTGACTGTGGATGATTTGCCGCGTGGAACTTTTGCTTGATTCCAAGACCTGCACAAACTTTCTGCATGACTTGGCCAACAAATTCGCTCCCATTGTCACTCCAGACATTGCGCGGAAATCCAAACCTGGGAAAGAACTCTTTTAGAAGGATTTTAGCTGTGGATAAAGCTGTGTTATCTTTCAAAGGGTATGCTTCTATCCACCTCGAAAAGGCACATACTACCACCAGAACATATTTGAGGTTGTTGCATCGATCCATGTGAATGTGATCGATTTGCAACACTTCAAATGGGTATGTCGGAGAAGCAAAGTGACCCGCTGGAGTGGGGGTTCCCTTTCCTGGATTGTACATCAGACAAACAATATAATGCTTTACTACGTTGTCTGCACATTTTGGGATATTCTCGTTTTGCCAAACTGGGGCTAAAAGTTTACAAATGCCTTTTGTACTTAAGTGAGCTGGACCATGAGCCATAGTAACCACTGGGAGTACATAAGCATCTGGTAACAACCAACGTTGCTGTTCGGATAATTCTACCCAACAACCCATCTCGTCTAACATTCCTGTACTTTCTCTCCACTTGATCAACTCTCTCTCTGAAGCCTCTCTCTGAACCGTTTTCACGCTTTCCACTGTGTTCTCACACATTCCTCTCTCTCTGACCCAGTTTGCAGGACCTGCCATATACATTCGACTCGTTGAATCTCTCGCTGTTTTCTTTGCTGTTTCATCAGCAAATGCATTTCCCCTTCCAACATCGTCCATAATTTTCTTGTGTGCGCTACACTTCACTATCGCTATTTGGATGGGTAAAGCAAGTGACTCAAGGAGATCAGTCACTAACTGGCCATGCTGTATCTTAGTGCCATGTGAAGTTAGGAAACCCCTCTCCTTCCAGAGACGCCCAAAATTGAACTCGACACCAAAGGCGTACTGATTGTCAGTGTACACGTTCACTCTTTTTCCTTCCGATAATACACAAGCTCTCGTCAGTGCTATCAACTCTGCTGCTTGCGCTGAATTGTGTCTTATACGTGCAGTTTCCACAATCGTATGTAAGGTAGTTACAGCATAGGCTGAAACCGTATCTCAATTAGGCATCTTGAAACAAGAACCATCAACCCATAGAGTCCCATCCGGACTCTCTAACAGTGTGTCTCTCAGGTCAATTCTCCCTTTTGTCTCTTCCTCAGTACGGAAGAAACAATCATGCTGATCCTCAACACTCTCCTCATTTGGAAGAGGCAACAAAGTAGCTGGATTCAAGGTATTACATCGTTTGATGTGTACGTGACTAGCCAACAGCGTCAACTCGTAACCAGTTAGACGTGCACTCGTAAGATGCTGTGTTTTCGTTCTGTTTAGCAAAGTATCCACTGCATGTGGCACCATGACAATGAGAGTGTTATCTAACACCATTCCAGCAGACTGTCGGATAGAAATTGCTGCGGCTGCTGTGGCTTTGAGACAACTGGGCAATGCTTTAGCTACGGGATCTAATGTAGCTGAAAAATAGGCACATGGCCGCTGTCTATCTGCAAATTGCTGTGTCAAGACTGATAATGCACAACCTTCTTTCTCGTGAACATACAGTGTAAAAGGCTTAGTGTAATCTGGGGTACCCAGTACAGGAGCAGAACACAGAGCAGTGCGTAAATCAGTGAAACTCCTTTGGCACTCATCAGTCCAAGGAAGGGGCTGAGGCGTATCTTTTAAAGTGAGTGACAACAAAGGTTTGGCAATCAAAGAGAAGTTAGGGATCCACTGTCTACAATAAGAAGTAATACCCAGAAAGGCACGTACTTCCCTTTGTGTGGATGGTACAGACATTCGCGCAATTGCCTGAATTCGTTCTGGTGTCAATCGTCGTCCCTCCTTTGATAGGAGATGACCCAAGTAGGTAACCTCTCGACAAACATATTGCAGTTTGGAAGGTGAAACCTTGTGATTCAGTTTAAACAAATGACGTAACAGTGCAACAGTGACATCTTTGCAGATATCTTCTGAATCAGCGGCGACTAACAAGTCGTCCATGTATTGGATAAGAGCAGCACCAGACGGCAAGTGAAAAGTATCCAGATGACATTTTAAAGCTTGGCTGTAAATGGAGGGACTTTCACAGTACCCTTGGGGTGCGCGCTTAAACCGGAAGCTTCGGCCTCTAAGGGAGAAACCAAAAATGTCCCTACTTTCTTCTGCAATGGGAATACTGAAGAAGGCATTCTTTAGATCGATAACAGAAAACCAAGTCGCTGTGGAAGGTATCATAGTCAACAAGGCAGTGATATCTGGAACAACAGGAAATTGTGGAATCACAATTTTGTTTATTTCTCGCAGATCAATCACAAACTGGTACACAGGAGGCTGAGAAGGATCAGTGCGTTTAAGAACAGGAAGAATAGGACTATTGCATGTATTACCTCTCGTTTCTTCAACCACATCCTTCCAAATTAGGTATCTACTGGGATTGGCACAAATCCCTTACTTTGTCCATGGCTGTCCTAGTTAGCATGAAGACTCTCATTCTCGCCTTCAACATAATAGTCTTCATTATAATACTGAGTAGATCTCACATTCTGCTGATCAAAGTAGTTCATGGAATTGGGAGAAGGAAGGGCACGCTGTTCCTGAGTTAACATACCTCGACCTCTACCTCTGTTTGCTGACTGGAGGCCAGCACGACCTCGTGGAGCAGATAACGCTCCATTGCGCTGCAATAAAACCGGACAACTGCTCTTAAAATGACCTTCCTCTCTACAATAGGCATATTGATTAGGACCTAACAAAGGTCGCGGAATGTATGGCTCAGGTTTCTGATACAATCTCTGAAACTGCGGTGGCTGCTGAGTCTGGGGCTGAACATAACGTGGGGGATAAGCTTGCTGCAAGAGAACCTTAGTTTTTAAATCTTTTGTCTTTTTCTCTTGCTTTTCTTTTTCTTCTTTATCCCTATTCTCGTAATATTGTGCAGTAGCCAATATCTGGGCAGAAGAAGAAACAGCCCAAGAACTTTCTGAATCTTTTAATTTGTGTGACAGCTCGGGAAGCAAATTAAATACAAATTTGTCCACGAATATTCGCTGTCCACCCTCGGTAGCCATGTCCTGACCATAGTGATCGATAAATGTCTCTTCGAAACGAGTAAAGAAATCAGAGACACTTTCATCTTTCTTTTGTTTGCATGCTGCTAGCTTATCCCAATTCACTCTTAATGCAGGCATCATAGTTTTCATTAACGTAATGATTCTACCAGGAAGTTCCGAGATCAAAGCGTCAGGCTTTGCGCCACCCACTTGGTCTCTATCTGTATCAGCTATAACATCCCAGGTAGCACCTAGTTCCTGTGCGTGGTCCTCTCTACAAATCTTAGCCCATATTGTCTGTGGGACGACATTACCCATTAGCATATCAATATCTGCTAATTTCATAATACAAGCATCGATTGTCTGCGATAATTCTTTGTAATAACCTGCAGGGTTCTTACGAGGATCTGGTAGAGTCTGCTTAAGGGCCAGAACTTCAGATGTCTTCCATGGCACATGTACCCATATACGCTGAAAATGAGCAGGAATAGCTGGATTAGCATCTACTCCCGCAACCTCTTCCTTCCATACTGGAGGATCCTCCCTCATAGGATAATTTTTCGACGTCAGTTTAACCGACGGATCAGAATAACGGAAAATCTGAGAGAACAATAAGGTTCTATAAGAGATGAGTGTCCTTACAGCTTCCTCGACTTTAGAACCTACAATAAGTCCTTTTTCAAAATCGGCTTGAACATCTAACAAATCTTGTGAGATCGGACTTGAACTCACATCTTCCCATTCTTTAATGAGAATATCGCACATTACATTGAAAACATACCTTTGCGTAGGCGCGTTCCATTGCAAAAAGGTAGGCATAATATCAAACACGCTATATTGTGGACCCTTCTTGATCCATCTTCGTGCAAGAGAATCTAGCTTCTCTCGTTCCTCAAAATCTGGACACAGGCTGCGAGATTGTCTTCGAGCAAAAGCCGGAGACACATTAAAAGCTCCAAAGAAAGGAGATAGAATACTAGTGACAGAATCTGTAAGACGCTTACGCACAGACGGAGAATTGGACATTAGAACTGGAGACAGAGTATTAGGAGAACTAACAGGAGAAGAACTAGAAATTACAGGAGGAGCAGAAGGCAAAGTAGAGCTAGGATCAGGAGATGAAGGCTGAGAAGTTGAGACTAATGGTAAAACCGGCAAGGGCGGTAATACTGGAGGAGGCAAATGCTGGAGAGCCGGAACCGGCGGAAGTACCACTAGCAGCTGAGCAGGCTGTAACGGCTGAGGTACATTGGCATTTTGCGCATAGGGCGGAGGCAACCTCAATAAATGGGACATTAGGGGATCTTTTTCTATATCTTTCTTATTCTCAGAAGGAGAAACGGGCAACACCGGATAGCATTTATCTATCGCCATACGATGTTGTCTTTCTGAAATTTTAGTCGCATTGTCAATTTCATCATTCTTTTTTTTTTTTTTTTTGTTTTTTGAAAAACCTTTATTACAATTTCAGAGAAATACAAGTATGGGCCTACAACCAACAGGCCGGCCGCTAAAATGCAGTGTGACCCTAGGTACAACTGGAACATTCACGTCAATAAAGCCAGAAAAGGGGGTCACTGGAGTGTAAATCCTTGCCGTCGGCCGCAGTTGCAGTCCATGAACAAACAAAGGTTTCATATTTTAAGAAACGAAAAACAACAAACACACAAGGCAAGGAATTTTAGAGCAGTAGCATGTGCCCATCGTATCGAGGGAGTAAACCAACCCGGGTAGACAGAGGGGGAGGGGGGCAAGGCCGAAGAAACCAAACTCGCATGTCGCAGGAGCGTACAGGAATGCGCGGGCTAGGGCGACAGCGCGGCATCTATCTCACGCGTCGGAGGCGGGGCACATATATCCCCGCGATAGGCGTTCCAAGGACCCCACACCTTACTCCACTTGCCAGGCTTGCCTCTCGCCACGTACACCGTTTTCTCTCTGAACATACACCAGTCCATGTGTTCTTTCCACTCGCTGACCGTGGGCGGCCTCTGGGAGCCCCACAATTGTGCAATGTCACGCTTCGCTACCATATAGCCCAGAGTCACCCACTGCGTCTGCGTCGCATTGTAATCAGTAGGCTCCCAGACATTCAACAGACATCGTCGTGAGTCCGGCAACAAGGCCACATGCGTGACTTCTTCTAACACAGCATGCACTCTGCACCAAAACCGAGTCACCTCCGGACATTCCCGCAGGATATGGAGGAAACTCCCCAGTAGCCCACAGCCTCGCTTACACAACCCATCCACCGAATATCCCATACGCATCAAACCAGGCCCCGTGACGTACACTCTGTGGAGTATTTTAAGCTGGACGAACCGCAATCGGGCCGGGATAGCCACCTCTTTCGGGGAGGCCACCGCTGACACCCAATCCTCGTCGTCCAGCTCCAAACCGTCGGCAATCCAAGTCTCCCGCAATGAGGCCAGCAAACCCACCCGATCATTAATAAGCTTCTTGTAAATCAGCGAAATGGTGCTATCCGGCACATGGCCGTCCAAGACCCTGTCCTCCAACGGGGAATTCTCCGGAATAGCCGCCGCGTCCGGAAACACGGAGCACAGGGCATGATCAACCTGAGCATACCGATAGTATTCCCTATCATTCAACTGATATTCAGTTTTCAGCATGTCGAACGTCTTGAATTTCCCTTTCGTCCAGAGATCCCCTACCGTGCTGATACCAATCGTATCCCACTTCTCAAAGCCTTTCGCAGTATACAGATAGCCCAAGCGCTGAGATGTATAGAGTGGTGTAGCCCGAGTCAAGCGATCCCTCCACCCCATCGCCGCATTTGCTGCATGCCACACCTGTACCGCGACCCGCGTCGGGCCCGTCAACCGCGCATCGAGGGACCCCGAGTATAATGCTCGATTGTAGTCACCGCCCGGCAATAGCAATTTGTCCATCTCAAAAGCCGGGTTCAAAGCAGGGCCATACATCCCGTGATTGACGGCAGCCAACTGGGAGGCCCAGTAGTATCGCTTAATGTCCGGCAGGGCGACCCCCCCATCGTACCATGGCAGGGTTAGTTTGGCAAGAGCAATCCGCGGCCGCCCATCCCAAAACAATCGACGCTGGAGACACTCCACCTCCCGAAAATAACGGGCCGGCACCAGGTCCATGGTGTTCTGTAGGGCGTACAAAAAGCGGGGCAGCGACATCATTTTGAACAACGCTGCCCGGCCAAGTGGCGAAGGCGGCAGCCGCCGCCAACCCGCCACATCCACCCTTAGGCGCTGGAGGGGGGGGAGAAGATTCCGTTCGTAGCGTGCCACTGAGTTCAATGTTATAAAAATCCCCAAATAAGTGAATCCCGATGTCGCAATCTGGATAGGGCACCCCCGCGGAAGGGGGGGGGCCTCCCCGGAAAGAACGTACACACAGGACTTAGCCCAGTTGATGACCAATCCGGAGTTGCGACCAAAGGAGCTCAAAACGTCCACCAACACGATGAGCGATTTGCACGGCGATGCAAGATACAAGAGTATATCGTCCGCGTATAGGGAGACCCGGTCCTCGTATTCCGGCGTCCATCTAAGACCACGCATCGAGGGTTCCCATCGCAACCACTCTGCAAGGGGCTCCAAACAAAGCGCAAATAGGAGAGGCGACAGCGGACAACCCTGTCGGGTGCCCCTGCCCAAGATAAAGGGAGCCGATACCCGTCCGTTGACCACTACCTGTGCCAGCGGATTGTCATAGAGCAATTTCACCCAACCGATGAACCCCGGGCCAAAACCAAACTTCGCCAATGCTGCCCAGATGTATGGCCATTCCAGGGTATCAAACGCCATGGTAGCGTCCAAGGACACCAAGATGGCCGGTTCACGAAGGAATGGTGCGCGAGCAAGGACGCTATGCAACCGCCGCAGGTTCAAAGCGGTATTGCGATGGGGTATAAAGCCGGATTGATCCTGATGAACCAGGTCGCCCACAACCCGGATCAGACGATTGGCCAGTACCTTGGCGAGGATTTTAGGTTACGCGTTTAACAAGGAGATGGGCCTGTAAGAAGCACATTGATCACGGGGCTTCCCCTCCTTATGGATAACAACAATGGTAGCGAGACGTTGGTCAGAGGGGAGAGAGCCTGCCGCCCTAGCCTCGAGGAACATGTCCCTGAGATAAGGCGCAATAACATCTGGGCGCAACTTGTATAATTCAATGGGGAGTCCGTTAGGACCCATGGCCTTGCCCGATGCAATCGAGCGGATGGCCAAAGCAATCTCATCTGACGACAGGGCCGCATCCATCACTACTTTATCCTCATCGGACAAGGAGGGCAGAGCTACGTCCCGAAGCAGCAGTCGAGAGTCTTCCTCCGAGCGTTCCGAGACCGGAGAGTAGACCCCGTGAAAATACTCCGCAAAGCAATCAACTATATCACCGGGGTCAGTCACACGCACACCGTCCACCCTCTCAACCTCCGGTACCACTCGACTCGCTCTCTCCTTCTTATCCAAGCAAGCAATCAATTTCCCGGCCTTATCACCCATATCATACAAACGTCCCTGTTGCTCCCTGCTCACACAACTAGCAGATTCAGTAACCAGCGCCTTGTAGTCGGCCTGCTTGAGCTCCAAGATATGCAATCTGTCATCCGTTACACCTTGCTCCAACTCACTCTCCAACTCAGTAATCTCATTTTCTAGCCGAACAACCTCCTGCGCAGCGCATTTTTTGGTGGAGGAAATGAGAGAAAGGGCCTGTCCCCTGAGCACCGTTTTAAAGGCCTCCCAAAGGGAGATGGCGGAAGACACCGACCCCTCGTTGTCCTTGAAGTAATGTTCCAGAGACTTGACCAAGTCTGCACGAATCGTGGGGTTCCGTAGGTACCAGGGGTTGATCGGCGCCACCCTCCCCTCCGCCCCCAGGGCGATATCCAGGTGTAACAAAAGGGGGGAGTGATCTGAAATACCGCGTGCCAAGTGTCTCACCTCCCCGATCATCCCAGCTTGGGCCGCAGGAACTAGCATATAGTTAAGCCTCGAAAGACTACCATGGGCCCCAGAATGGAAGGTATACTGCGCCTGTCCAGGGTGTTTCAACCGCCAGCAATCTATCAGTCCCAGGGCATCCAGAAAACCCCCCAACCAACTCTGGGCCAGAGGGAGGTCCCTAGGGGGGTATCGATCCTCAACTCCGGAAACAACAGCATTAAAATCCCCCCCCCAGGACCACCACGCCCCCCGGGAGCCCTAGCAGCAGACGTCCCAAATCAGCATAGGTGGCCCTCTGCAGGCCCGGCGGGACGTAGACCGTGACCAGCGTAATCAATCTACCCTCCCACCTCCCCACCAGCGCAGCGTAGCGCCCTCTGTCGTCGTGGATCACCTCATCCACCACTAACGGGAGAGAGGTCCTGACCAAAATGCCCACTCCCCTCGAGCCAGAAGTGAAGCCAGAATGGGCAAGAAGGCGATACCCTCGTCTATTCATGGCATGGAAAGAGTTTCCTATGAGGTGTGTCTCCTGCAGGAACACAATGTCTGGCGAGATACGTTTCAGAAACTGCAGGACTACCCCCCGCTTTATCCTGTCCCCCAGCCCATTCACATTCCAGGAAAGAAGTTTCAGCCCCCTACCCCCCATCCCTCCCAGCACAGAACATCCCCCTCCCGGGTGGCACAATCATAGTAGAACAGCATGAAATATTGTCCCGCCTTGTGAAACAAACAAACAATCCCCAACCCCGTCCCATCAACCCCAACAAAACTCCCCCCTCCCTGCACCCCTGCGTGAGCTCGAACAGCCCCCCCAACCTGCAGTGTGCCTGTCGCCCCATTATAAAATTCACTACAAAAAGGACAAAAAAGAACCCCAGAAGGAGGAAAGGGCCCCAGCAAGCCCCCCGCAACCTCCAAACACCACGGGGCAAAGTGTCAACAACTGGAGTCCGGTGCAGCCACAGGCGCAAAACGTTACCAAAGCAGTCCAGCGCCAGAATCACAGTTCCATTCCTACTCCGGCGAACCTTCTCCGCTCTCCGTCATCCGCCCCTCCGGCTCCCGACTCTTGGGCAGGGCATCCAGCCACTCTCCCACCGCCTCCGGCCGGTCGAAGAAGTGTGAGCGACCATCGAGCTCGACTCGCAGCCTAGCCGGGAAGAGCATCGCATACTTAAAGTCCATGTCTCTCAAGCGCCGTTTGATGGCCGAGAAACCCATCCGTTGCTTTTGAACCGCTTGCGTAAAGTCTGGGTAAAAGCTAACATTAGAGTTCTCAAAGCGTAATGGCCCCGCCACCCTCGACGCCTGCAGGATAGCGTCTCTATCCCGGAAATTAAAAAGTCGGGCAATGATCGGCCGCGGGGGGGCACCCACCTTAGGCGCACCCCCTGGAACCCTGTGGGCCCGTTCCACGGCGAAGAATTTGCTCAGCCCTTTGGGTGCTAGATGAGTCACCACTAGATCCTCCACAAAGAGGTCCACAGCAGATTCCTCCGATCGTTCGGGCACGCCGATAATGCGGACGTTGTTCCGCCTGGCCCTGCCTTCAGAGTCCTCGAGGCGACGCTCGGTCAGATCGCTTGTGAGCTGCAACCTCCGCACCGTCGTCTGCAAGGCGGCCACATCCACCGTTAGGCTCGACGTCGCTTGGGCCAACGAGTCGACCCGGTAGTTGGTTTTCGACAGGTCTGCTCTGACCAAGGTGACATCGATCAGCACCGAGTCCAACTTATTGGCCAGAGTATCCAGTTGCTGGTTCACGGTCACCTTCATCTCCTCGATGGCCCCCATGACATCCAGCAGAGTCAATTCGGGTGATGCGCCCGAGGCCTCCTTGGGCGGCTCAGGCGATTTACGTGATCCACTAGGGGATCCCTTTGGCTGAGCATAGCGGTCCATATTGTTGGCCTGAGAATAGGCTCCCCTCCGGGTAGATTTGGGTTTTAGCTTGTCGCCATCCACTCTTGTCGTCATCGTTGGCGATCAGCAAGGTCAGCACCCTCCAGCACCCGGAGGAAGGCCCGGGGATCCGGGCCGCTAGCTGATGTCCAGGCTTGGCACTCCGCACTCGGTGCAGCTCTCCCGATTTCTCCTCAACAGTTTCGGCCGGTCAACTCGAAACCGAAAGTGAAAGTACGAGTTCCAGGGCAGGCCCAGCCTGGCATGCCGCTGTTGTTCACTTTGCAGCCGGGCACCTCACCAACCCGAGTCCGGGACCAAAGCCGGAGAAGGCCGCAAACTTCAGGTCGCCAAAAAACCAGGTTCCCGGAGTCCAATTTAGATTTGGAAAACGAGTGGCACCTTAGCGTAAGATCATAGACAAAAGCCCGTCGAAAAGATCAGGATTATGACAGGATAGAGGTGGGAGGTTGCGGAGGCCCTCGGGAGCCACAAGCCTACGCGGCCATCTTGGTTGCGCGCTAGGCTCCTCCCCCAATTTCATCATTCTTGAACTGTTGGGCAGCCTGTATAATTGTCATACCCTGTGCTTTCCTATCTCGTTTTGCTTGTTTAATTTCTTTCTGTTTGGCTTCCTTACGCCAAAGGCGGAAAGAGTCAAACATTGCCAGCCAGGCTTTTCTTTTGAACAGAACTGCTTCCAAATTATCTAGCACATCAGGGTCAAAACTACCGTTTTCTGGCCATTTGAGAACACCATCTTTCTTCGTGTATCGAGTCCATGTCTCGTTAAAGGCAATGGGGCCGATACCATGTTTTGAATAGAGGTCATATGTGGGAGTTCCAACCGAAGGAATCGGACAAGAGTCCTCAAGTCGGGAGTCTCTATTACAACCAAGACAACAAATTCTTCCAAACTTAGTCAGACCAGGCATTTCGCAATGTCTCTGGACTGTTCACAAACTTCAAGGGAGTAAAACTCAGTTTACGCAGTACAAATGCACTTACCCTCGGCTTTAGTCTTTGCAATGACTAAATCTAAGAAACCTAAGGACATCAAACAAAGAACCAAAATTGTGGGCGCGACCCACGAAAATACTTAACTTAACTAAGGACGTCTTCTTCCACCAACAGAGTCTATCGTCTCGCTTTACCATACATCACCAAAGGAATGGGCCAAAGCAGGGCGGCAGTCAGGGCAGCGGTCGCCAGTAGCCGTCAGGAAGGAGTAACCGCGCTGCAAAAGACCTTCGGACCACTTTCGACATACAGGGGTCGCTTAGTGTGGCTCGCGAACCCTCCGGAATTTTCTTGCGAGGTTCCTCACGACCTTCGAGCAGAACTGGTACCACTGAAGCCGCCCCACGTTGGGCGCCAATTGAAGAACCAGAACCTTTTGGACCTGGCGGCGCAGGGTACGCCCTCTGTCTCCGGAGTTCACCTGCTTCGCTACACAGAGACACGGGACACTCTGTCGGCGTTAGAAGATTGGATTTATTTAGCTGCAGCTAGTACAGTTATCCTAGAAGTACACAAAGTAGGTTCTCAGGAGACTGCCACTTCACTCTGTGGCGCATCAGATTAAATAGCATACAATACATAGTTATTAACAAGACATACGCCCCAAGCATAGAAGAAAAGAGCCAATAGGGTAAGTGGAAAACAAAGTGGAGCCAGTAAGAAAGGTTCAAAATTAGAAATATCAGATGACTCGAAGAGACCTCTCCTACAACTGTGTTTGTCATCCCACCCCGAACTAATTCATTAACAGATTACAACTAACGTGCAGGTGGTGAGATACGTTTGTGTGTATTGGAGGACAGTCATGACACAAGAGAATGCTAGCAGGAGACAGTGAAGGCCAGTCGATAAGATATGATCGGGAAAGAATAGTGTGAGCCTACAGATAGTTGAAACAGGGATTAGGAAAGCCAGACAAGGATTAGTGTACTCGGCTAGTCCAAACACCAGCTTCGCAAATAAGGCCGAGGACGTATTTCGACACCAAGCTACAGGAAAAGCAGAATAGACTTCGTTCGCCGTGCTGCCTGAGTGATGGCAACACAAAATGGCGGCGGGTCACAAAATTTTGGGTCGATTCGATCGTGATCAAAAATCGAAGTTCCTCAACCCTGAAACACCACCCCAGCACGACCCTCTACACTACCCAAAGACCACTGCACTACCCTAAACCCTAAAACACGACCCCCTACACTACGCAAACCCCGCTGCACTACCCTAACCCCTAAAACACTACCCCAGCACGACCCGCTACACTACACAAACACCACTGGACTACCCTAAACCCTAAAACACTACCCCCTATACTACACAAACACCGCTGCACTACCCTAACCCCTAAAACACTACCCCAGCATGACCCGCTACACTACACAAACACCACTGCACTACCCTAACACCTAAAACACTACCCCAGCACGACCCGCTACACTACCCAAACACCACTGCACTACCCTAAACCCTAAAGCACTACCCCCAGCAAAACCCCCTACACTACCCAAAGACCACTGCTCAACCCAAAACCCTAAAACACTACCCCAGCACAACTCCCTACACTACTGAAACACCACTTCACTACCCTAAACCCTAAAACACTACCCCAAGCACAACACTCTATACTTCCCAAAGACCACTGCACTACCCTAAACCTTAAAACACTACCCCCCACATGACCCCCTACACTACCCAAAGACCATTGCACTGCCCTAAACCCTAAAACACAACCCCCTACATTACACAAGATCAGTTGCACTACCCTAAACCCTAAAACACTACCCCCTACACTACCCTAATATCACTGCACTACCCTCAACCCTAAAACACTACCCCCAGCAGTACCCCCTACACTACCCAAACACCACTGCACTACCCTAAACCCTAAAACACTACCCCCAGCAGTACCCCCTCCACTACCCAAATACCACTGCACTACCGTAAACCCTAAAACAATACCCCCAGCAATATCCCCTACACTACCCAAACACCACTGCACTATCCTAAACCCTAAACCACTACCTCAAGCATGAACCCCTACACTACCCAAACACCACTGCACTACCCTAAACCCTAAAACACTACTCCCAGCATGACTCCCTATACTACTCAAACGCCACTGCAATAATCTAAACCCTAAATCTACCCCAGCACAACCCCCTACACTACCCAAACACCACTGCACTACCCTAAACCGTAAATCTACCCTAAGCACGACCCTCTTTACTACCCAAACACCACTGCACTACCCTAAACCCTAAACACTACCCCCAGCACGAACCCCTACACTGCCCGAACACCGCTGCTCTGCCCTAAATGCTAAAACACTACACCCAGCATGACCCCTACACTGCCCGAACACCACTGCACTGCCTTAAACCCTGAAAAACCACCCCCAGCACGACCCCCTACACTGCCCGAACACCGCTGCACTGCCCTAAACCCTGAAACACCACCCCTATACGACCCCCTACACTGTGCGAACACCGCTGCACTGCTCTAAACCCTGAAACACCACCCCCAGCACGACCCCCTACACTGCCTAAACACCGCTGCACTGCCCTAAACCCTGAAACACCACCCTCAGCACGACCCCCTACATTACCCGAACACCACTGCCCTACCCTAAACCCTAAATCTACCCTCAGCACGAACCCCTACACTGCCCGAACACCGCTGCTCTACCCTAAATGCTAACACACTACCCCCAGCACGACCCCTACACTGCCCGAACACCGCTGCACTGCCCTAAACCCTGAAACAACACCCCCAGCACGACCCCCTACACTGCACGAACACCTCTGCACTGCCCTAGACCCTGAAACACCACCCCCAGCACGACCCCCTACACTGCCCGAACACTGCTGCACTGCCCTAAACCCTGAAACACCACCCCCAGCACGACCCCCTACACTGCCCGAACACCGCTGCACTGCCCTAAATCCTGAAATAAACCCCCAGCATGACCCCCTACACTGCTCGAACACCACTGCACTACCCTATACCCTGAAACACCACCCCAACACGACCCTCTACACTACCCAAAGACCTCTGCACTACCCTAAACCCTAAACCACGACTCCCTACACTACACAAACCCCGCTGCACTACCCTAACCCCTAAAACACTACCCCAGCACGAGCCGCTATACTACACAAACACCACTGGACTACCCTAAACCCTAAAACACTACCCCCTACACTACACAAACACCGCTGAACTACCCTAACCCCTAAAACACTACCCCAGCACGACCTGCTACACTACACAAACACCACTGCACTACCCTAACACCTAAAACACTACCCCAGCACGACCCACTACACTACACAAACACCACTGTATTACCCTAAACTCTAAAACACTACACCCAGCACAATCCCCTACACTACCGAAACACCACTGCACTACCATAAACGCTAAAACACTAACCCCAGCAGTACCCCTACACTATCCAAACACAACTGCACTACCCTAAACCCTTAAAAACTTTCCCCAGCAGCACCCCTACACTACCCAAACACCACTGCACTACCCTAAACCCTAAAACACTAACCCTAGCAGGATGCCCTACATTACCCAAACACCACTGCACTACCCAAAACCCTAAATCTACCCCCAGCACGACCCCCTACACTACCCGAACACCACTGCACTACCCTAAACCCTAAATCTACCCGGAGTACGACCCCTTACACTACCCGAACACCACTGCACTACCCTAAACCCTAAATCTACCCCCAGCATGACCCCCTACACTACCCGAACACCACTGCACTACCCTAAACCCTAAATATACCCCCAGCACGACCCCCTACACTACCAGAACACCACTGCACTACCCTAAACCCTAAATCTACCCCAGCACGACCCCTTACACTACCCGAACACCACTGCACTGCCCTAAACCCTAAAACAATACCCCTAGCACTACCCCCTACACTACCCGAACACCACTGCACTACCCTAAACCCTAAATCTACACCCAGCAGTACCCCCTACACTACCCAAACTCCACTGTGCTACCCTAAACCCTAAAACACTACCCCATGCAGTACCCCCTTGTTAGACCTAGCACCTTGGCGTGAGTCTCCCTTCCACTTTTTGCTGATGTGCCTCATGTGTTTTGTTGGTGTTAGCTGCTCATGGCACTGTGCCACTGTCAATCAGTGCCACAGTGCAAGTGCTCCCTATGAAAAGTGTATACATTGATTGGTGTCCATGTTTGGCTTATTTGGTTTACTATCAGCCCCTAGTAAAGTGCACCAGGAGTGCCAGGGCTTGTAAATACAAATGCTGCTGGTGGGCTTGCGGCACTGGTTGTGCCACCCACAGAAGCGGCCTAGTAAAATGTGTCTAGGGTCTGCCATTGCCGAACCTGCGTGCAGTCTGGTACTGTCATGCTGACTGCGCAAGTGCACCTACTTGCCAGTCCCTAAACCTTCCCTTAACTACATATTAGTCACCCCTATGGTAGGCCCAAGGGCAGGGTGCATTGTAGGCATAAGGTAGGACATGTCCTGGTGTGTATGGCATGTCCTAATAGTGAATTACAGCCATTTTCGTTTTCCACTATTGTAAGGCTACCTGCTCTCCATAGGCCAGAATGGGCTGCTGGAATTATTACACTCTATAATCCCAGCGGACTCAGAGAGCATGGTAGAAAGTCAAGTTTAGTATGCCTGAACTCAGAATAATAAAATACTTCTTTTAGTAAAGTTTATTTTAATATCCTGTGTTTGTAAATACTACTTTTAGAAAGATAGTATTTACTTGCCTAAGCAATTTCAGTCCGCCTCTGCTGTGTGTGTGTGCTGCCTAGGTTCAGTGAGGGGCAGGGCTGGGGAATTCCAGGAGACAGGCTGGCTGCCAGGTGGTGGGTAGAGAGATTACACCAGGATGGGTGGGAGGAGTACACCTTGACTCTGAATAGGGCTGTGCTCTGCCACCACAATGCTGGCTCCGCCCCCTGTGGAGCGGCTGATGTCTCTTCCCTGTGCACTGAAAGGAAAGAGCAGAGTCACCACAACAAAGTGCTCCAAACCTGGACTGAGCCAGGCACAGGCCCCCTGGCCACAAAGAACAAAAGAAACTGTGTATAAAAGAAGGAGCCCTGCATCTAAGAAATGAGATCCTGTTTACGCCAAGAAGAAACTCTGCCTGAAGAGGAGGACCTGGGAAATCTACGTGGAGGACTACTGTCTCTAAGCCTGAGAGACTGGCCTGTGGTGGGTGCCTTGCTGCAAGAAGGAGAGGAAAAGACTGAGGAAAGACTTTAAGTCAACTTGCGCTTTGTGAACAATCTCCAAGGGCTTGCTTATGAACTTGCCCCCTGAACTGCGGCCCAGGAACAGTGGGCGCTACCCCTCCCAAGAGGAAAGAGAAGCTGCTGCTGGTGAATTGCCCTGCTGACTTCAGAGAACCTGTGTGCCCCATCCTGCTGAGCACCGCGACCCCTGCACGACTGTGGTGCTGTGAGCACCGCGACGGCCTGCCCCGCCTGGCCTGAGCGAAGTAACCTGCTGCCCCCTCGAGCCGGAGCTCGCATCCTAAGAAAGGACTGTCTCCCTCTGAGCACCGAGCCTCTGTGGCCCCCGAGCCGTAGAGCCCACCGCAAGGACTGACGACGCCCAGGTTCGCCGCTCTGAACAATGTTGCAGTGCCTTACGCTGAATTCACCCCCGAGCCGCCCCTCCTTCCTCCCACCTCGAGGCGAGCTGTGAAAGTCCTGAGGCGCCCCCCCCCAAGCACCGTTGTCCTCTGCAAGTGAAGACCGCAACGCGACGTGGGAGTCCCCTCTTGTGTCTGCCGAGGCCGCCCCGAACTCCCCATCAAGATCCAAGGTACTGTGAGCCCCGAACACCCCGGTACGACGCGTACCAGCCACGGTACGGCCCGTACTGACCTGTACGCCATCGTCCCCGAACGCTGACACACGCGGGAAGCATGAGTCTTCGAGGGGAGTGTCCGAAATAGCGTACACCCCGGTACGACACGTACCTTCACCCGTACGGACCGTACTGTTCTGTCCGCCATCGTCCCCGTACGCCTGCTCACGTGGGAAGCGTGAGACGTGGGGGTAAGCATCCCGAAGAGTGTACTGCGCCCGAACCAAGAGCGGTATGATGCGTACCAACACCCGTACGATCCGTACGGAGGGCGCTTCGCCGCGCACGGACCCCCAGAAGGTGTGTATTGCACCCAAAGTGTGCATTTTGAAGAACTGTGGCACCCCAAGACCTAATCTGAACACTATAACAAGTAACTGGAACTCTATTGAAAAGTGAAGACTGTATTTAAAGCCTGCTTGAGAAGTTTATATGAAGAAGCTTTATTTTTACAAATACAGTCTGGTGTCTCTGTGTGGTGGGTTGACGATTATTGTGGGACATCCTAAATGCTTAACCTAATGTACTCTGGAGTTTAGCCTGACTGCTCGCGCCACACTACCTACAGGGTGAGCAGGGGCTATTCACTGAGGGTAATCCTTTGCCCTGACTTAGAGGAGAGGGTCCCTGCTTGTCGCAAGCGCATACCTGCGCCAACCATAGACCCCCGATTCTAACACCCCTACACTACCCAAACACCACTGCACTTCCCTAAACCCTAAAACACTACTCCCAGCACGACTCTCTACACTACCCAAACACCACTGCACTACCCTAAACCCTAAATCTATCCCCAACATGACCTCTTATGCTACCCGAACACCACTACACTACCCTAAACCCTAAATCTAACCCCAGCACGACCACCTACACTAGCCGAAGAGCACTGCACTACCCTAAACCCTAAATCTACACCCAGCACGACCCCCTACACTACCCGAACACCATTGCACTACCCTAAACACTAAATCTACCCCAGCACGACCCCCTACACTACCCGAACACCACTGCACTACCCTAAACCCTAAATCTACCCATAGCATGACCCCTACACTACCCAAACACCACTGCACTGCCCTAAACCCTAAGACACTACACCCAGGACTACCCTTACACTACCCAAACACCACTGCACTGCCCTAAACTCTAAAACACTAACCCAGCACGACCCCCTACACTGCCGGAACACCACTGCACTGCCCTAAATCCTAAAACACCACTTCCAGCATGACCCCCTACACTGCCCAAACACCACTGCACTGCCCTAAACCCTAAAAAAACACCCCTCTGCACAAACCCCTACACTGTCGGAACAACACTGCACTACCCTAAACCCTAAATCTACCCTCAGCAAGACCTCCTTTACTACCCGAACACCACTGCACTACCCTAAACCCTAAACACTACCCCCAGCACGACCCCCTACACAACACGAACACCAGTGCACTGCCCTAAACCCTAAAACACTACCCCAGCACGACCCCTTACACTACCCAAACAACACTGCACAACCCTAAAACACTACCCCCAGCACAAACCCCTACACTACCCAAAGACCACTGCTCTACCCTAAACCCTAAAACACTACCCCCAGCATGACCCCCTACATTACCCAAAGACCACTGCACTACCCTAAACCCTAAAAAACTACCCCCCACACAGCCCCCTACACTACCCAAAGACCACTGCACTACCCTAAACCCTAAAACACGACCCCCTACACTAGACAAACTGCTACACTACCCTAAACCCTAAAACACTACCCCAGCCAGACCGCTACCCTACACATACACCACTGCACTACCCTACACCCTAAAACACTACCCCCTACACCACACAAACACCACTGCACTACCCTAAACCCTAAAACACTACCCCAGCATGACTCTCTACACTACCGAAAAACCACTGCACTACCCCAAACCCTAAAACACTACCCCCGCACAACCCCTATACTGCCCAAAGACCACTGCATTGCCCTAAACCCTAAAACACTACCCCCAGCACTACCCCCTACACTACCCGAACACAACTGCACTACCCTAAACCCTAAATCTACCCCAGCAGTACCCCCTACACTACCCAAACACTGCTGTACTACCCTAAACCCTAAAACACTACCCCAAGCAGTACCCCTACACTACCCAAACACCACTGCACTACCCTAAACCCTAAAACACGACTCCCAGCATGACTCCCTACACTACCCAAACACCACTGCACTACTCTAAACCCTAAATCTACCCCCAGCACGACCCCCTACACTACCCGAACACAACTGTCCTACCCTAAACCCTAAATCTACCCCCAGCACGACCCCTTACACTACCCAAACACCACTGCACTACCCTAAACCCTAAATCTAAACCCAGCACGGCCCCCTACACTACCTGAACAGCACTGCACTGCCCTAAACCCTAAATCTACCCCAGCACACCCCCTACACTACCCAAACACCACTGCACTACCCTAAGCCCTAAATCTACCCCCAGCACGACCCCCTACACTACCCGAACACCACTGCACTACCCTAAACACTAAATCTACCCCCTGCACGACCCCCTACACAACCCAAACACCAGTGCACTGCCCTAAACCCTAAAACACTACCCCCAGGATTACCCCTTACACTACCCGAACACCACTGCACTGCCCTAATCCCTAAAACACTAACCCAGCACGACCCCCTAGACTGCCGGAACACCACTGCACTGCCCTAAACCCTAAAACAGCACTCCCAGCATGACCCCCTACACTGCCCGAACACCACTGCACTGCCTTAAACCCTTAAAAACCCACCCCCCTGCACGACCCCCTACACTGCCCGAACGCCACTGCACTGCCCTAAACCCTAAAACACCACCCCCTGCACGAATCCCTACACTGCCCGAACAACGCTGCACTACCCTAAACGCTAAACACTACCCCCAGCACGACCCCCTACATGACACAAACACCAGTGCACTGCCCTAAACCCTAAAACACTACTCCAGCACGATCCCCCTACACTACCCAAACACCACTGCACTACGCTAAACCCTAAAACACTACCCCCAGCACAACCCCCTACACTACCCAAAGACCACTGCTCTACCCTAAACCCTAAACACTACCCCAGCACGACCCCCTACACGACACGAACACCAGTGCACAGCCCTAAACCCTAAACACTACCCCAGCACGACCCCCTACACTACCCAAACACCACTGCACAACACTAAACCCTAAAACACTACCCCCAGCACAAACCCCTACACTACCCAAAGACCACTGCTCTACCCTAAACCCTAAAACACTACCCCCAGCATGACCCCCTACATTGCCCAAAGACCACTACACTACCCTAAACACTAAAACACTACCCCCCACACGACCCCCTACACTACCCAAAGACCACTGCACTACCCTAAACCCTAAAACACGACCCCCTACACTAGACAAACACCGCTACACTACCCTAAACCCTAAAACACTACCCCAGCCCGACCGCTACCCTACACAAACACCACTGCCCTACCCTACACACTAAAACACTACCCCTACACCACACAAACACCACTGCACGACCCTAAACCCTAAAACACTACCCCAGCATGACCCTCTACACTACCGAAAGACCACTGCACTACCCCAAACCCTAAAACACTACCCCGCACAACCCCTACACTGCCCAAAGACCACTGCATTGCCCTAAACCCTAAAACACTACCCCCAGCACTACCCCCTACACTACCCGAACACCACTGCACTACCCTAAACCCTAAATCTACCCCAAGCAGTACCCCCTACACTACCCAAACACCGCTGTACTACCCTAAACCCTAAAACACTACCCCAAGCAGTACCCCCTACACTTCCCAAACACCACTGCACTACCCTAAACCCTAAAACACTACTCTCAGCACGACTCCCTACACTACCCAAACACCACTGCACTACTCTAAACCCTAAAACTACCCCCAGCACGACCCCCTACACTACCCGAACACCACTGTCCTACCCTAAACCCTAAATCTACCCCCAGCACGACCCCTTACACTACCCAAACACCACTGCACTACCCTAAACCCTAAATCTAAACCCAGCACGCCCCCTACACTACCCGAACAGCACTGCACTGCCCTAAACCCTAAATCTACCCCCAGCACATCCCCTACACTACCCAAACACCACTGCACTACCCTAAACCCTAAATCTACCTCCTGCACGACCCCCTACACTACCCGAACACCACTGCACTACCCTAAAAACTAAATCTACCCCCAGCACGACCCCCTACACAACCCAAACACCACTGCACTGCCCTAAACCCTAAAACACTACCCCCAGGACTACCCCGTACGCTACCCGAACACCACTGCACTGCCCTAATCCCTAAAACACTAACCCAGCACGACCCCCTAGACTGCCGGAACACCACTGCACTGCCCTAAACCCTACAAAACCCACCCCCCTGCATGACCCCCTACACTGCCCGAACACCACTGCACTGCCCTAAACCCTAAAACACCACCCCCTGCACAAACCCCTACACTGCCCGAACAACACTGCACTACCCTAAACGATAAACACTACCCCCAGCACGACCCCCTACATGACACAACCACCAGTGCACTGCCCTAAACCCTAAAACACTACTCCAGCACGACCCCCTACACTACCCAAACACCACTGCACTACCCTAAACCCTAAAACACTACGCCCAGCACAACCCCCTACACTACCCAAAGACCACTGCTCTACCCTAAACCCTAAAACACTGCCCCCAGCACGACCCCCTACACTACCCAAAGACCACTGCACTACCCTAAATCCTAAAACACTACCCCCACACGACCCCCTACACTACCCAAAGACCACTGCACTACCCTAAACCATAAAACACGACCCCATACACTACACAAACACCGCTGCACTACCCTAAACCCTAAAACACTACCCCCTACACCACACAAACACCACTGCACTACCCTAAACCCTAAAACACTACCCCCAGCAGTACCTCTACACTATCCAAACACAACTGCACCTCCCTAAACCGTAAAACACTATCCCAGCTTGACCCCCTACACTAGCGAAAGACCACTGCACTACACCAAACCCTAAAACACTACCCCCGCGCTACCACTACACTACCCAAAGACCACTGCACTACCCTAAAACCCTACCCCCAGCACGGCCCCTACACTACTGAAACACCACTTCACTACCCTAAACGCTAAAACAGCACTCCCAGCATGACCCCCTACACTGCCCGAACACCACTGCACTGCCCTAAACCCTAAAACACCACCCCCTGCACAAACCCCTACACTGCCCGAACAACACTGCACTACCCTAAACGATAAACACTACCCCCAGCACGACCCCCTACATGACACAAACACCAGTGCACTGCCCTAAACCCTAAAACACTACTACAGCACGACCCCCTACACTACCCAAACACCACTGCACTACCCTAAACCCTAACACACTACCCCCAGCACAACCCCCTACACTACCCAAAGACCACTGCTCTACCCTAAACCCTCAAACACTGCCCCCAGCACGACCCCCTACACTACCCAAAGACCACTGCACCACCCTAAATCCTAAAACAATACCCCCACACGACCCCTACACTACCCAAAGACCACTGCACTACCCTAAACCATAAAACACGACCCCATACACTACACAAACACCGCTGCACTACCCTAAACCCTAAAACACTACCCCCTACACCACACAAACACCACTGCACTACCCTAAAACACTACCCCAGCAGTACCTCTACACTATCCAAACACAACTGCACCTCCCTAAACCGTAAAACACTACCCCAGCTTGACCCCCTACACTAGTGAAAGACCACTGCACTACACCAAACCCTAAAACACTACCCCCGCACTACCACTACACTACCCAAAGACCACTGCACTACCCTAAAACCCTACCCCCAGCACGGCCCCTACACTACTGAAACACCACTTCACTACCCTAAACCCTAAAACAGCACTCCCAGCATGACCCCCTACACTGCCCGAACACCACTGCACTGCCCTAAACCCTACAAAACCCACCCCCCTGCATGACCCCCTACACTGCCCAAACACCACTGCACTGCCCTAAACCCTAAAACACCACCCCCTGCACAAACCCCTACACTGCCCGAACAACACTGCACTACCCTAAACGATAAACACTACCCCCAGCACGACCCCCTACATGACACAAACACCAGTGCACTGCCCTAAACCCTAAAACACTACTCCAGCACGACCCCCTACACTACCCAAACACCACTGCACTACCCTAAACCCTAAAACACTACCCCCAGCACAACCCCCTACACTACCCAAAGACCACTGCTCTACCCTAAAAACTAAAACACGACCCCATACACTACACAAACACCGCTGCACTACCCTAAACCCTAAAACACTACCCCCTACACCACACAAACACCACTGCACTACCCTAAACCCTAAAACACTACCCCCAGCAATACCCCCTACATTACCCAAACACCACTGCACTACCCTAAACCCTAAACCACTACCTCCAGCATGAACCCCTACACTACCCAAACACCACTGCACTACCCTAAACCCTAAAACACTACTCTCAGCATGAATCCCTATACTACCCAAACACCACTGCAATAATCTAAACCCTAAATCTACCCCAGCACAACCCCCTACACTACCCAAACACCACTGCACTACCCTAAACCCTAAATCTACCCTCAGCACGACCCCCTTTACTACCCAAACACCACTGTACTACCCTAAACCCCAAACACTACCCCCAGCACGAACCCCTACACTGCCCGAACACCGCTGCTCTGCCCTAAATGCTAAAACACTACCCCCAGCATGACCCCTACCCTGCCCGAACACCGCTGCACTGCCCGAAACCCTGATACACCACCCCCAGCACGACCCCCTAAACTGCCCAAACACCGCTGCACTGCCCTGAACCCTGAAACACCACCCCCTGCACGACCCCCTACTCTGCTCGAACACCGCTGCACTACCCTAAACCCTGAAACACCAGTCCCAGCATGGCCCCCTACAGTGCCCGAACGCCGCTGCACTGCCCTAAACCCTGAAACACCACCCCCAGCACAACCCCCTACACTGCCCGAAATCCGCCGCACTGCTCTAAACCCTAAAACATTACCCCAGCACGACCCCCTACACTACCCAGAGACCACTGCTCTACCCTAAACCTTAAAACACTACCCCCAACACGACCCCCTAAACTAACCAAAGACCCCTGCACTACCCTAAATCCTAATAACCAGCTGGTTATGTTATGTTATAAGTAATTTGTAAATTTGCGAGGGGCATCATGGCGCTGAGCAGATCACTTAACAGACAAGGTGACTGAAGCTGGGAAAGGGTTTAGATGAGTGTTCTGCATAGTGCATCAGGGACCATAAAAATCCAGGTTTTCAGAGCTTTCCTGAAATGGGTTTCTGATTGGATGATATGTAGGTGGTTGGGGAGTTGGTTTCAGGCCTTGGTGCCAATCACTGCAATTGATTTCCCCCTTTTGAGACACATTTGAAAGCAGGGGGTTTTAGTAGATTTGCGTTAGATGATCTGAGAGTACGGTGTGGCACAAAACGTGTAAACCTGGGGCGAAGGTAGTGGGGGAATGAGGAATGAAAGATTCTAAAGGTAATTATCAAGACCCTAAACACAAATTCCTTTGTGGATGGGTAGCCAATGTATTGCTTCCAGTGCAGCAGATGCTGATGAACTCCTGCGCCATTTTAGTACTAGTCGGGTTGCTGCATTTTGTACCATCTGTAATTTGTGTAGGACTGACTTATTTGCTCCTGCATTAAGGGTGTTGCAATAATCCAATCTAGAGGTGATTAGGGCCACAGCGACTGCCTGTCTCGCCGTACAGGGAAGTAGGTCAAATAACTTTTTCAGTGACTTTATCGAATGGAAGCAGGTCCCAGCCACTGCTAGGGATTACTGGTGGAAGGATAGTGCTGAGTCAAGTTTGACCCCCAGATTCCTAGCTATCGTTACTGTGTTTGGTGAGGCGGAATGTCAGAGGACCACCATAGACTAAGGGGAGAAGGTGTTCGCTTTCCCCAGTGGCATGATTTCAGTTTTTTTGAGTTGACATCAGATGGCATCAAATCCATATGATCTGATGACCCTTGCCAGTGGTACAACGTAAATGTTGAATAGAATGAGGCTAAGCGCCGACCCCTGGGGGACTCCCTTGTCAACTACTATGCTGTGGGATACATAGAATTCTAGTTGTACTGAGACTGTCCGTCCCTTCAAGAAGTTCATCAACCATGATGAAATTCTTGAAGGAAGCATTTTAAAAATGCGACTTTGCATTAGGGATTCGCAAATTACCATCAGCTTCAAGTTGATGGTAATTTGCAAATCCTTAGAAAATTTCCCAATTTGCATTTTTAAAAGTCCCATGAGGTGCATACACATGCCTTTAGGACATGTGTGTGCGCCATATGTGCACACTTACCTTTTTTGGGAGGTGCATCAGAGATGCCTTAGGCCCCTAGCACCCTTGCAATTGCAGTCGCAATTTGCGATTACCTATTTGGTAATCGCAAAATGCAAATGCTTTCCAATTCATTCCTATGGGCCTCTAGGCCCATAGGAATGGATTCCCTAATAGCGAATCGCAATTTGGAATTCGCTATTAGGGAATGTGTAGGAATCGCTATTTATTTTGCGATTCCTACATGCATAAGGTCTTGCGACCCCTAAATAGAGATTCCTTAAAAATCCCTATTTATGAATCGCAATTCCTTATCTTGATACATGTGCCCTATTTCTTTAAACTCCCAAATGTCTTCCTCAGCCGCCTGAGTAGAAGGTCTGATGTGCATAGTAAAATATGTACTCTCACCAGCATCAGTAAATTGATTTCCCTGTTTTCTATTGTGGCTTCACAATAGACTTCAAATTAAAAACTGGACCTTTAAAATGCTATATTTATGACAAATATGAGTCATACTGCTGGAGCAGGAGGTGTAGCAATAAAATCTCTTCCTATGGAGACTATGGAGACTGCAGCAAATGAACAAAATGGGGTGTTTCGTTTTTCCATATAAATTACGATAGTGCTCTCAGAAGATTCTTAAATATCTACCACAACCATGTCAAAACAAATTCTGGCAAGCCAAGTAAAACGTTTACTTTCAACAGCAGTAGCAATATGTCAGATGATCCCCAGTGTTCGACAGCAGCTTCGCAGAAGAATTCGGAGGAGCAACTAGAGTGCTATCAATTTATATTCACAACAAAAGGGAGGCTCTCCTGAGCTCCTTTTGGCTGGAATAGTAGCTGCTGAATTTAAAGCCATTTCTATTGAGCACACTAAAGTAAGTAAACATTGAGGTGGTAATGCAGATTGGAAACCAGCTTTTTAAGAACTTAAGGGGATATAAAATATTTCAGTCATTTATGGCATTATATATTTTTGAAATGAGACCCTCCAAATAAGTTGCACTTTGGACATTAACATTTTCTTATTACTTATTACCACTTTCGTCTGTCAGTAGTTGCATCTTAGTACATCAATGTGCAATGGCATCAAAGTCGTTTTTCTGTTAGTACATATTTATTGTCTGTGAAAATGTAGCTATGTATGCCTTGTAAATAACCACATTCAAGATTAAGTCATTAAAGCATACTTTAAAATAAATAACATTGTATATCAGGAAGTACAATGAAGCTACTATTTTAAAACACAGAGAAAACTATCATGGATTACACACTGGAAATACTTTCAATATATAAAACAAACACCTGGACAGATGTGTTCCAAGCACTCATTTATTTCAGGAACTTGTTGTAGCTGGGTTTACGCCCAATTTTACATACATATTCAGCATTATGCACAGAAAAGTAATTGTAAATGATTCTAAAGGTGTAGTGTCCAGCAGCATGTTTTCTAGTGCAGGCATATTCTAGATCTAAGTGAATACGTTATTTAGTAGAACTCTTTGATATTTACATGCATCTATTAAAGGTAGAAGGCATAGTGATATGTGGGTTGATACTGTAATAAGGCTTGTCTATGGTATTAGCTAGGAATCTCCTAGGTAGATATCGACTTGCCAGCAGGCAAGCAAAATACAGCTTTCTGTTGGCTTACAGCTGTCTGATTTACAATTTGGCAGTATGTTTATGAATAAGTAATTGGCTTGCAGAAGGGAAGGTCACACATCTGGTTCCACTCTGTTGTGCTCCAATAGCAAATTTGCATCTGTAGATGCTCACACACAGGTTTCATTTATGGAATGTGTCTATAACATGTTTACATTAAGGATTTTTTTGAGTTCTAGCTGATGTTACCTTTAAAAAAATCTCAATTTTGGGACAATACAATAATTGCACTGGTTACTTACTCTTCTGTAAGAAGATATGATGTGTGTGCAGAAGATTGTGTCCAGCAATGGCCTTTACTAACTCTGTATTTCCAATTTTTTTATTTCCTCGATATTCTACCCCTCTGCTCAGGCGATGGTCGGTTGCCGCCTGGTTCAGATTCTTACACAGTACTGTGTTCAGTCCAACTACTATTGGCTCCTGGTGGAAGGCCTGTATCTCCATAATCTTCTTGTGATGATGGCCTTTTCAGAGGAGACCTATTTCCTGGGATACCTCTTAATCGGGTGGGGTGAGTAGTTAAAGAGTTCTGTAATACTGTCTTCTTTACCATTTCCTCATCGACCTTTGCTTTTGTTCCACTTTGTCACGTATTCCAGGCACCTTTATGTAATAATTGGTGTGCTTTATTCAGTCTTCCTTGAAAGTTCTCCTTAACACCATCTCCCATCAGTCGCTATGTAAGGTAAGCTTTGTCAACCGTTGTCCTCATCGCTGTGGCTTAGCTATGCCTTCCACGATTATCTTACCTTCAATCAGTGAAATCTCCTTACCTTTTCTTCATGTCGACTCAACTCCATCCTATCCCACCCTCTCAGCCTTAGGTCAGTTATATTTCCTATCATCCTCTTCTGCTAGAATCATCATCATCTCCCATCCTACACTTTTACTTACAAAAGCACCATCTCTTACTATCCTCAAGACCTCCATCAGTTCCACTTCTCACATCGATTTAACCTCATTCCTGCTTCATTTCTAATAACCCTATCCATCCATATAATCTCCATTTAAATTATTATTTCCAACTTTATCACAATAAAATGTGTTTCTTTAACCCTGGTATAAGTTCATTCTTCTCACAAGTGTGGAAAAACAATTATATGCCACCACTTTTCATGATACTTGTCACATTTTCAAAATCTTGCAAATTGCTCTTATCCTTATTTCTTTTAATTTACAGTGTGCAGCTTTCAGTGCAAAATACCCTTTTGTTTACAAACTTAATGCAATGTTTGATTTTGGTCCTTAGAAGAGCTTCTCCAGGCTAGAAAATCCACTTATCTACTGCAGACTGGTGAGTGCCCATTGCTTTCAGTGGTGCACCATCCTGTTACTGTTCAAACAACACCAAATAAAGTAATATATAATGATGTGGGATCACTAAAACCAGCCAGGGGAGCAGGTCTGTCTTTTATTTCCATTCACAACTTTTTGAGCTCCTTAAATCCATGTGTTAATGGCAGTTCCACTGGTGATGGTCTTTTACCTGTCTGGAAGGTGGCTTCAAAGGAGGGGTAACCCAATGTTAAAGAAATGATGTCCAGCAGTGGGTGGGATGTTAAATCCAGCCAAGTGTGAATTCGAGAAATACTTAGGGGAAGGCGGAGAGTCCGTGAAGTCCTGCTCCATACAGGTGTCTGCTGCTTATGCCTAGGATATGGAGGCAAGAGCTTTAAAGCTGAAGAAGTCCTTTCTTCTACTTAAACATATATTATGTTAAGGGAACCTGTTAAGTGCACAAATACCTCACGGATTCTAGGGGCTGAGTTAACATAGAAGGAACACGAAAAAGAGCTACATCAGTATAAGCACTAATTATGCTCATGCTGATTTCAAAAGGTCTTTATGCCTGTCTAAACTTCAAGTAGTTCGGAGCCATATGTATTCGGGGAGGAAATGAGATTCAGATCTGAGGAGAGGAGCTAACACAGAGAATCTGATGACACCCATCTTTTTGTTTTGTACATAGGAATTTATAGAAGATTGTGGAAAGAAGAGCAGACTCTTAGACTCTGGTTGTACTTCTTAAATATAGAGTTTATAAAAGAGGAATCTTCCTCAGCAAGAGCCTTGAACGTAAGACCGCCTATTTTAAAGATAATCCTTTGCTTTATTGGGAGCCAGTGGAGGTCTCTCAAAAGAGGAGTGGTGTGACAATGTCTAGGCTATATGTAAATAAGACAAGCTGCTTGTTCTGGTGTGACAATGTCTAGGCTATTTGTAAATAAGACAAGCTGCTTGTTCTGGATAATCTGGAGTCTAGAAAGTAAAGTTTTGAGTAGTCCAATATAGAGAGAGTTGGCATAGTCAACATAACCAAGGTCATGACTATATGGGTCAGGGCTTTAAATGTAAGAATCTAGCTAGGAAGAAAAATGAAATTACTCCTCCAAACTGAGTTTTTAAGGATAACTCATTGTCAATAATAAATCTTAAACATTTGACTGATTTCTTTGAGATGGTGCATACCCCATGTCGTTGGGCCAGAAGCATGCATTCCAGTAGTCCATTTTTACAAAAAAAAAAGATTTTATTCATCAAATGACACATATAGAGCAGGGCTCTGTAACCCAGAGACCTCTGCACAATCAGTACAAAGCATCATGACTCTGACTTTTCAATAAAGAAACAAGGATGCAGAACCAGTAGTCCATTTTACTGCTTATAATGACAATCTCTGTTTTATCTGCATTGAGTTTGCGATAATTATTACTCATCCAATCATGGATGAAATGCATTGTATTTTAAAAGTTATCCTTCAAGGCCAAAGACCCATCAAGTCTAAAAAGTTGCTGCACATCCCTGGCATAGTTATAAATAGGCTATCCTGTTTTAGGTTTAAACCTATAAAAATTTATAAAACTCCACTGAAAGGAAATAACCCTCACCAGTGTAAACCTACAAACACTAAAAAAAACACCTGCAGAATCACAAATTAAATATCATTCAAAGAAAGGAAAAGGAGAGTGAAAGAGTCACTTTTATTTCTTCCTGAGGGGGCAAATACAATGTAACTGTGTTATACAAGGTAGCAGCAAGAATGACTGGGTAGAACATTATTCTGCTTGAGTTTTGTTGTTTAGGGGTGTCATCAAAATATTATTTTTTATTATTTTTTCTTTTTCAATTTTGTGGTCTTTGGTCTAAAGATGCAGGGTTTAGAAACATGTTTTAGGTCTTATTTAATTATTTTATAAACTGTAGCGAATCAGGAAATATCACAATCATATTTTACATTTTGGCTATGTTTGATTCTTTCACTGATAAGTCAAATGCCTCGTTTCATAAGAATATTTTCCAATATACCATCACATTTACCCATGGACAGAGAATGAGTAAAACCCTTTGATACATTAGCACCCTTTTCTAGTGAGTCAGTATTAATAGTATGCCAAACACCCCAGGCTTTAAACATTCAATGCAAGGTGTAGTGACAGGTATATGTGAAGAGTCAGGGATAGTGATGAAAACATGACTCCAGACTATTGGAAAACATGGGACGCAGTGTAACTTGGAAGGCTGCTGCAAAACGTTCTTACAAAGTTCAACAATGATTTGAGTGATATTATTTGCATTTGCAGTGATTCAGCTACATGTTTGAAAATGTTGTGTGAATACATGTAAAAATTGATACCTGAGCTGAACTGCTTCCCTGTAAGAGATCCTTGCGACTTGCTAGATGGTATGCTGAAAGCATTTTTACAATCTTCAGACTTAATGCAGAATGCTATTGACTTTAAAGTTGATTCTGGTGCACTGTTTTGTTATGCACGGGAACTAAAATGCAAATATTTCTCATTTTGTGCTTTATGTGGTATCAAAGAAAGAGTCATCCCAACTGTGTCATTGAGCCAGTGGTTCTCAGTCCTAGAGGCTGTGAATGCTATAATATATCAACTTTCCATGTACTCGAGCACCGAACAGACTGATCTGGTTGCGGCTGCACTGCGGTGCGTAGCCGGGTGCTTTTACTGATAATTACGGATTTACTCATTTTGAAGCAAGGATACTAGACTCACCCGCAGTCTAAAGCACGTGGGATGGAATTATCACCACATGGAAATTTGCTACCAATGACATTGAAGCCTTGAGAAAGTCGCAGGATGATTTCCCAGTTTGTGCGACGAAACACGTGTTGGCTGATCGGAAAGAAAAGAATAAAAGAAAAGAGAAGATTTCTGAAACTATTTTTAAAATTTGTGTATACTTGCATTGATATTTAATATCACTCTACAGACGTGTGCTGAGCATTTTGTGAATTTGCATATCATCTACCACTGACAAGATTTTTGACTCAGTAGAATGCGCAGGTCGAAAACCAGCTTGATATAGATCTAAGATTTGTGAATGCTCTAGTTGATACCAAAGCCACTGTGCTACATGAGCTTTTAACAATTTTGCAAAAAAAAGCAAACAAGATCCTTAAGACAAAGAAAGGTTGAGTAGTGCCAATCTGGCACCATAAATTAATGAAAAAACTGTTTTAAGAACGTTGGTTGGGCAATGGACTTTTGAAGAACCCGGTTTGACCTTAGACAGTAGTTCAGAAATACATTTTCACTAATATAAGTAGAGGTGGCTAATTACTGGGATTCCTATCCTTCAAATTGATGAATTTCTTATTCTTTCAAGCGGGGATGTTGTCCTTTATGGGTTTCATCTAATCAACAAAAAAAGCATTAAGCGTGTCGCCGAAATTATGGGGAAGTGGAAACAGGAAGGGACAGTATGCCGGGATTGAATTATTCTGCCACAATTTTGATATGGAACTGGACTGCACCTATTAAAGGTGCATCCCATTAAGTTACAATGTGAGCCCCTCTGTTTACCTGACACCAGCCCCATTGTTCAGTATCTTAGGTCAACTCAATTTCCCAGATCAATTGTTAGCTCAAATCAGTTTCCCAACAGTCTCATTGCATATCCCATACTCCACTCCTATCATTCATTTTACCTTCTACCTGCTCTCTCTCCTTTCAGCTACTTCACTGTAGTTTTGTCATCTACTATCATCCTCTGTACTTCACATGAGCACCACCAACGCCCTCATTATCCTACATGCGTTCAAATTACTATCCATCTCTCCACCCATTCATCTCATACAATCTGAGTCATCTTCATCACCACACAACAGCAACATTTCATATCCTCACCTCTTCATCTTGTACTAGTTCTATTTTCATCACCACATTTCTATTGACACTTCTTACCTTAAAATATTTTTTTGTCCACAATCCTCTTAGCCTCATATCAGCTCTGTGCCCCAACCCACTGTTTCCTATATTAGCTTTTCTCAACAACCCCTTTGCCTCACATCACTTTAATTTCTCATCACACTCTTCACTGCTGATCAGCTACATTTTCTATAATCGTCTTTACCTTACATCGCTTAAATTGTTTATCTTTCTTTTCATTTAACATTAGCAACGCTGTGCACAACCCTCTAAAATGGATATCTTATTTGCCCACTAATCATGCTGTTCCTCTTATGCCAGCTTCAACTCCCACCTTAGATCAACTCTTTATTTACTCATGTTCTATGTATCTTTAACCACCAATATCTGAACTCATCCATTTTATGCAAAACATTGTTATCCCTGTGCACTCAAACTATAATCTTAAAGTTCAAAAAATCGTGTTGGCGCAACCTGTGTCGCACGGAGTCCGCCCGTGTCTTTAAATATGAAGGATATTGTGGGGAGTGTCAACTTCCCACTGAACAAGTGCGCACTGTATTCAATGAAACACCGAGGTTTCTTCACGTATTTCAATTTATTGATTTTGAAAGCATATTCTCCATTCATTGAATTTCATCATTTCATGAATCAACCAAATGTTGCATACATAATCATCTTCTTCTGAAGCAATTCATTCCTTGTTTTCAAAGTTAAACATCCACCCAATGCATTTCGGGTCAATCAAATCTGACCCTTCTTCAGGGGTCTAAAAAAGAAACAGGACCATTGAGTTCACTGCACAACTTAATCATTGATACATATAGTGTACTTAATAAACATATATCTATAAGAAAACATCTGTGGGAAAGCACAAATCTGGACATACAAAACTAACAAAACAATGATGCAACTTACACATTCGAATGATACATTACACATGCTAGTCAATGTAATATGGTGTCAACATTAAACTGGCTGTAAACTGTCTGAAAAATTTACGCGCTGTAACATGTGCAGGAACGAACATGCTAATACATGACATTCATTAAGCGATCACAGGATTCTAACTGAAACGTCTACATATTAAAAATGTCAAACGTAACTAACACTCTGTGGCCTAAATATCTTGTGGCAGGGATCCACTAATAACGCATATAATTATATCCTACTGCGAGCGTCTAAAGAAACATTTATACAGAGCAACTTACTCCGGACCAACGGGTCTCTGCTACCATTAATCCACCCTCTGTCTGAATAATTCAATTTACGCGCCAATTCAATGATGATTTAAAGGCCGAACGTTAGTTGTCACGTGGTAGACACATTGGACCAATCATAATGCGTTGTGATGAACACCACATGATAAGAGTAAATATGGCTTCACATTTATAAATTAAGTACGATGACGTATTAGCGGGAGGAAACCAATCATACTACATCGCTCTAAAACGTCAGTCCCACGTGATCGGGGAGGAGGCGGCTACACAACAATGAACGCGTTAATGTGAACACTACCTGACTAATAAAGTTCAAAATTGATGTTTGATGAAATAAAGTTAGGCGTGTCACTGAACCCATCTGCAATTACCTGATATAATGCGCAGAGCACCAAATGTTTTATATGCAAACTTAAAAAACGCACATGGAACCTTATACGCAAAAGCAAAAATAATCAAATAAAATGAGAACAAAATGATATCAATCAGAATACATCAATAAAAATTACTGGTAATGAAAGGCCCAGAGGATTCCTTCAGCAAATGCTGTGTCAATAGAAAATATTATAGAAAGCATGAGTACTCAATACGATCATTTAACCCAATAGGATGGGAACAGTTCAATTTTCTGATCCAAAAGTTTTCAGCTCTTAACCTTTGTTTCATAGGATCCTGGTCTCGGCGTTGTGCAATTGTCTCTAATACCCTGAAGCGTAATTGAGCTATTTGATGTTGAGCTTCAATCCAGTGACAAGCTACGGTTGATTTAGGATTCTTCAGTCTAATATTGCTTTTATGTTCCGTGATGCAGATTTTCACTTTCCGCTCAGTTTGACCCACATATATTTTGCCACATGGGCATTTGATAGCATTAATACAATTGGCCGTATCACAAGTGCTAGTGTGGTTTAAATCTATTTGATGACCTTTTGTAGGGTGAGTAAATTTATTTCCAAGAATAACATTACTGCAATGTGTGCAGTTTTGGCATTGAAGCATTCCACGCCATTTCATGATTGTTTTCTTCGGTGTATTCAATATTTCCTTCAAGTTTTTGGAGCGTTGAAATGCGAATGTTATCTTATCATCATACAAATCTTTCAAATCTGGTTCCATTTGTATTATTCTCCAATGTCTATTTATTGCTCTTTTGATCTTGGATGACTCTATGAAATATTTCAGAACACATACAGTTTTTTTCTCTTGGATTTGTGTTCGTTCTTGTAGTAAATTATCTCGTGATTGCGTTGCCACTTTTCCCAAGGATGTTTCTAAAACGCTTTCTGGATAACCTCTTTGTCGATATTTAACAGTTTGCTCTTGTAGAGTTACTTGCAAATCTTCATTATTGGATGTGATGCGTTTCATTCTGATGTACTGTGAAGTAGGTAAGTGTTTTTTGAGGGGCTCTGGGTGAAAACTCTGAAATAATAAACTGGAATTTTTATCTGTCTTTTTGATGTGGACTTGAGTGCTGATTTGGTTCTGCTCTAACTTTACTTTTACATCTAGGAATGCAATTGATTTCTCATCAATAGAATGCGTGAATTTTATTCGATCATTATAAGTGTTTAAGATGGAGATGTTGTTTTCCAGTTCTTGAGGAGTCCCTTTCCAAATTAGGAATAGGTCATCAATATACCTTTTATACATTACTATTCCTTCAGTCCAAATGGGATTCTCAAGGATGTGGTCAGTCTCGAATTGGCATACGAGGGAGCCCCCCCGAAACCCATAGATGTTCCGCTGGATTGATTATAAAATGTTCCTTGCCATTTGAAATAGCCGCAGTGTAATGCAAATTGCATTAGCTCCATGATGAAAAGTTTTTGAGTTTCTTCCAAATTACTTCTTAACAGGCTCCATTCGAGTGCTTCTAGCCCCTCACTGTGGGGTATGGATGTATACAATGCCGTAACGTCTATTGTACACAGTAAATAAGTCTCGTCCTTTTCAAGTTCCATCGTCTTGAATAAGTTCAAGAATGATGTGGTATCCTTTATGTAAGTAGCACTTTTTTGAACGATAGGTTGCAAAAATGTATCAACAAATTTCCCAATCGGTTCAGAGATAGACCCACAGGCCGAGACTATAGGTCTAAATGGAGGGTTGGTTGCATCTTTGTGTATTTTCGGCAGCATATATAGTTGCGGCCTTCTGGGATATTTGGTGTCAAAAAATTGTTTAGTTCTTTCACTGATCCACTGCATTTCAAACGCATGCTCGACGATCTTCTGCAAAAATTTTTGGTATTCCTAGGTTGGATCAGATTCCAATGAAAGGTAGATATCTTGATTAGCAACGTGA
The DNA here is from genome assembly GCF_964204655.1 of Triturus cristatus. Lineage (NCBI taxonomy): Eukaryota > Metazoa > Chordata > Amphibia > Caudata > Salamandridae > Triturus > Triturus cristatus. The sequence goes on along the minus strand of NC_140592.1, from coordinate 554,267,380 downwards.
TTATTAACGCTCATTATATAGAATTCTGTATCCATGACTATTAAAGCACCTCCTTTATCCGCCTTCTGAAAAGATAGCCGTTTGGCTAAGCTTACGTTTTTCAATGTATTCCATTCATTAGAAGACAAATTGGTTTTCTTTGGTTTAGTAAACGCAATCTGTTGAACGTCTGCCAACACCGACCTTTCGAAAGCTTCAATCGTCTTATGTGTAAATGGCGCGCAAAAGGTACTTTTAGGTCTGAAGTCTTTATCCCATGTTTCTGCTTGTTGCTGTTCTTGTGTGTCCTTGAAGAAGAATTTTAATTTCAGGGACCTGAAAAATTTAAATAGAGCTATATCAGTCTCCGCCAAATTAGAATGATAAGTGGGGACAAATGTAATGCCTTTGTTCAACAGCTTGGTTTCTGCTTTAGTGAGTGCTTTAGATGAAATATTTATTATTAATTCACTTTCGACACCTGGCTCCTGGTCCTTTCTGCAATGTTTTGATCGGTTTCTTTGACCCCTTCTTGTAATTTTTCTGCTATTGGTGGAGCATTTGCTGCTGGACTGATGTCTAAAAAAGCCGATTGTTGAGTAGTACTACTTGTGGATGGTTTAGCAATTGGTATAGTAGTTTTACTTATTGGACCTCTTGATGCAGAAATATCAGAATCAGATACAATGCTTTCTTGGGATGAAGATGTTGCTGTCTTTTGCGTCTGTCGTTGTGATTGCCATTTCTTTTGGTTGTAGATTTCCGCCCAAGAATACACTTCTTCAAGCTAATAATCTAATGTGTCTCTTCGATACTTTCGTACTTTTCGCTCATTGACTTCTTTAGCATACTTTTCAAGTTTAGAGTTAATGTCTTCCAAGGTTTTTTTCAAATCTGGACTTTTATTGATTTCTGTTTGTAAAGTTTTAATCTCCTCTTCCAACTCAATTAATACTCTGGATAGTTCCTCAAGAATCAGCAAAATTAGATCTAACGAGCATATGTTTAAAATCTGGTACCATCTTTCAACACATTTTTTACTATTTTTACAAAGCATTGGCTTTAGGGCTATTCTGAGGCCCCTTGGTATTCTCTTGTTTTTATGGTAATGAATTAACGTGGTGGCATGCCTCCTCTGATTGATTTCCTTCTTGCTCATGTATTCAAATTGTCTTAACAACTGTGCTGTGGTAGTTTTTTGTGGAGTGAAGTTTCTGGTCTCCTGAATCAAATCATATATTTCTAAAGCGGTTTCCGGTGTAAAGCCTAAGGTTTCAGCCTTATTAGTGGTGAGTAAAGCAATATCGTCCAATTGCATGGTTACGATGTGGTGCAGTCAGGGATGAAGAGGACTGGGGTTCAAAAATGCATAACAATGTTATCCCTGTGCACTCAAACTATAATCTTAAAGTTCAAAAAATCGTGTTGGCGCAACCTGTGTCGCACGGAGTCCGCCCGTGTCTTGTGCAGTGAACTCAATGGTCCTGTTTCTTTTTTAGACCCCTGAAGAAGGGTCAGATTTGATTGACCCGAAATGCATTGGGTGGATGTTTAACTTTGAAAACAAGGAATGAATTGCTTCAAAAGAAGATGATTATATATGCAACATTTGGTTGATTCATGAAATGATGAAATTCAATGAATGGAGAATATGCTTTCAAAATCAATAAATTGAAATACGTGAAGAAACCTCGGTGTTTCATTGAATACAGTGCGCACTTGTTCAGTGGGAAGTTGACACTCCCCACAATATCCTTCTCATCCATTTTATCCCATGCTTCCGGTATCTGTCATATTCCTCTTCACATCACAAGTTCTTCCCCTTTCATCCTTTCCTTAGATCAGCTCCATTGTATTTCAAGAGATCTTTATTGATTTTCAAAAGCAGTGTATAGCTCCACCATTGTTTCACCCGAAATCATTCATAAGATACATTCTTTAACTCTCTAACTGGCACATGCATCAAGCTAGGATTTTGCGAGTCCTTAATTGCGAATATTAAGGATTCGCAATTAAAGGATTCGCAAAATTCTATGCATGTAGGAATCGCTATAATAATAGCGATTCCTACACATTCCTTATTTGCGACTCGCAAATTGCGAGTCGCAAATAAGGAATAGCTTCCTATTCATTCCTACAGGCCCCTAGGAATGAATGGGAAATTGCAGGAGCAATTTGCGAGTACCAATAGGTACTCTCAAATTACGCATGCAATTTCAGGGTGCAAGGGTGTCAAAAGGACACCCTGTTGCACCCCTGAAATTGACCTGTGCACATATGTTGCGGACACACATGCCCTAAGGGCATGTGTGTGCGCAACATGAAACTTTGAAAAATGCACAAAAGTGCATTTTTCAAAGGTTTTGCAAATTACCATGAAGTTCAACTTCATGGTAATTTGCGCCCACTATTAGCGAAATCGCAAATTTTATTACTTTAATGCATGGCATTTAAGGAATCTCAATTTGTGATTCCTTAAATGCAATCGCAATTTAAGTAATTGCTATTTAGAGATTACTTAAATTGCGATTTTTGCATTTGGGATGATGCATCCCAAATGCAAAAATACCGGTCGCAAAGGGGCAGATTCTGAGAAACTGCCTGTTTGCGACCGGTTTTTCTTTTGATGCTTGTGCCTGTAAGCATCTTTAAATGAAAGTGGAGAGACGGGCAGTACTGCCTTTACACTGAGAAAAGTTTGCACAATGCCTGCATCACGTCTCCCGATATGTCAGGTTGTTTGACTGCCCATTTTTCTTTTCTCTGCATTTATGATTCCCTTTTTGCTTATATTTGACTGATTTTGGCTAGATGTTTATCTAACCTCAAAACCTTTCAACAGTGTTTGGTGTTGAATTGAATTTGAAATCATGTTCATATGTCAGGAAATAACATTTTTGGCAGATTTTTTCCCAGAGAAGACATCATGGTGTGCTCTTCCTGTGGAAAGAAAAAGTTAGAAGTCTCTACATGTTTTAGGTATCATGAATTCATTTGGCAGATTCTATTCAGGAGTGTCAAATATTGTACAACATGCAGAGGGGGAAACTGAAGTGTTCATCTCAGAGATAAGTATAAACCTAAAACCTTTTTGCAGTCTACTAATTTTGGTTCTCTACCTATAAAATCTAAGGGAGACCTCCAGAGACTACTTCTGAAGCTGTTCAGGAAAGATGGAGAGCATTATGAAGGAACAACACTGACACCAGGCCCTCTATTCCTGATTTACATTGGGAGGTATGGTGTTGATTTCCTTAGTTTTGAAAGAGCGGAGAACATCTGAGTATTTGCCATCTAGATTTTTTGGAACCTCTTGATGTCAAGGAATTCAACATTGAAGAGAAAGGTTAAAGCATACACTGCCTATATTTTCCATGGCAAGAGTTTTTACGTTGATGATTTTGATGCTGACTCAGTGGCAGGTTTATTTCAACATTTCACTTAGAAACCAAAGTGAGTTTAGGAGTCTACTTTGGAGCTTCTGTGGTTTGTGGTGTAATATTCCTCTTTTTTATGAGTTACTCCTACACATTCCCTGCTATATATATTATCTACTGGCGGTCGCCAGTAGATAGTTATAGTTAGGACCGTGTTTCCATAGGAAATCCGCAACATTCTATTTGGAATAACTTTGGCGCCGGTTGACGAATCCTCGCAAAATTTTCAAAATAGGTGGGGCGCTCTGCTCCGCTCCTACCCTGAAAGTCTCGGGGTGATTCGTCAAGCGGGGGCCGAGAAAAAAGGGGGGTCCCAAAACACGTTTTCCCTATTAATTTTTCCATAGGACCTTTAGTCGAAGGTACAGCCCGAACGGCTGAACAGAATTACTTGAAATTTGGCAGAGAGGTAGTCCTCAGGTCAGGGAAGTGCCTTTTGCAGGTCTGGTGTCAATCTGTTCAGTAGTTCCTGAGAAAATCAAAAGTAAAATCATATATATATGTGGGCGGAGCCTAACCACAAATCTCATCCTGAGATCTGATTGGCTGTCAGCACTTCATCCAAGAAGTGTTGGCAGCCATCTTGGGACCAATATACATGATAGCACCTCATTAAAAAGCATTGCAGTTAATAGAAGGTTTTAAGACTTTAGTTACATTATAAATCATTTGTTGATGGTACCATACTCATTTTAGGAATTGTGGTATGTTCTAAGGTGATTTCACCATGTGAAAAAGCCTTCTGCTGGGATATCATGATTGAGAGAAAAATATTTTCTCATGCTTTTCCCACAGAGGTTTGGAAGGTGATCTATAAGCTAAACTGAGAGCTTATTTTCTGTAAATTCACATTATCTTTCTCAGTCATGTGAGAATGAAGTCTGACATTCTCAGTAAAACATGTACATCCAACAAGGGCAGAGACTGTCAGTTGATTCCTTTGTGTTCAACTGCAGCTTCCCAGAGTATTCCAAAGAACAACTAGAGCGCTAACAGTCCTACTTATGATAAACGTATGGCACACCTGAAGCCATCTTGCTTGGATTAAAGTGGTAACTCTTAAAACATTTAATTTTAAAAGGAACAAAATGAGGGGGTTCATTTTTCTATAAAAAGTATGATTAGTGCTGCAGAAAGAAAAATTAGGGCACATTTTGAGTGACTTCTCAAATCCTCTTCTATTTCATTAAAAAATTCTGACATGCAGACTGAAACATGCACTTTCAATACCAGCAGCAGTTTTCCCTGTTGAGCAGTAGCTTTACTACAGTGATCTAATGAGCAAAAAGAGTGCTAACATTCTGAATTTATGGCAAAGGTGTGACACATCTGAATGCCTTCTTGAGGGAATCAAAGTAAAAAACTGAAAGTATTTCCTACTGAGGAGACTACGGTAAATGAGGAAATTAGGAAACTTCATAACAAATAAGTCTCCCAAGATGGCCACCAGAGACAAAAGAGCCCAAATATAGCCCAAATATCACCCAGATGTAGCCCAAATATAGCCCAATGATAGAAGTGTGCAAAACACTTATTATTTTGTGTTTTTGCAGTGTTATATAGTGCAGACTTGTCAGGTATTGGAGTGCTTTACATGAGCATGTGTTACATCACACAAGAACAAATTCATTTTGGTTGTAGACATGGGGAGACTAAGTGATTTGACCAGAATCACAGAATGTCGAGCTGAAGCAGAAACTCCAACCTGGTTCCCCAGTTGCAAGGTCTGCTGTTCTGGAAGTAACACCACATCCTCTCCCCTAAGTGCAACATTTAATCAAGTGGTCAACTGGATAAAAAAACATAAAGATAACAAATAATTTAAAAGTGCTTTGTCGCTATTTGAAAACTCAGATAATATGTCCTTATTTTAGTCTTTTAGAGCACTAACCATAATTTTGATGCCAATAAGACCCTCTCATATATGTAATTTCTAAAGGAAATGCTCTAGGTATTACAGTTTTGATTACATCAAGATGACGTCAGGCGTTCCACACTTTTGTAATAAATATAGAATGTTAGAAATCTAGTTGTTCATTAGGATACTGTTGAGAGGCAGAGGCCAGGGGCACGGACTCTGAAAATTGAAGGCAGGTAGGAGGGTGCAAAGGCAACAATTTAACCACACTGAGCAGGCAGGAAGGGCCGTGGCAGCACAACAGACTATGGAGGGCAGTGGAAAGGGGGGCAGGGGCAACAAACCAACAATACAAGACTTGCAAGAGAGGCTCTGGCAATGTAATAGACCATTGTGGGCAGAAGGAAGAGGCAACGGTAGTACAACCATACATGCCAACAGACCCGATTCAGCCAGGAAACGTCCAATGTTTTTAAGCTCAAATGGGCTTTATTTGATCTGCCTCCTGTCTACAATCTCCTCTTTTTCAATGTGACTCAAAGGGGAAAATCAATACCCCAGTTGTTTTTCAAAATCTCCCTCTTACCAAGTTCAAAATATTCGCAAGTATGGTACATTGGATCATGGAAGGAAATGGGGTAGGGACATGGACTTGGATAACAGAGGACAGGAGGGACATGGAGAGGTGCACCAAACTGACCCTGCAGGGCAGGCATCAGGGTTTGCAGCAGCACAATACACCACACAGGGCATGCGGGACGGGAGTGCAGCACAACAATCCATAGAAAGCAAGAGGGAGTGGACAGGACCATGCACATGGACAACAGAGAACAGAGGGGCAAGAGGCAATGGTAGCTAGCTGACCATAATGGACAGACAGGAGAGAAAGCTGCAGCATAACAGACCTTAAAGGGCAGGAGGGACGGATCAGGGGCATTACAATGGAACAGACAAGCCAGGAGGGAGGGAGTAGGGGTCTGCACATGTAAACAAAGGGCTGGGGGCAAGGGGGCAGGGCAGGAGCAGCAAGATAGCCATGGAGGTCAGGCAGGATGGGCACTAGAAGCAAGACACACCATGAAGAGCAACAGTGAGACTGTGATGGCATACACACAGACCATGGAGGGAAGGTGGGAGGGGGTCAGGGGCAGCTAACTGACCACACAGGGAAGGTGGGAGGGGCCATGGCAGCACAGAAGACCATGCATGGCAAGTGGGAGGGTTAGTGGCAGCACAATGGCTATGATGGGCAAGAAGGAGGGTGCAGTGGCATGCACAAAGGACGATGGAGGATAGAAGGGAGGGTCAGGACCTGTGCACGGACAAGAAAGTTCAGGGGAAGGGGCCTCACAACAGACCGCACGGGGCAGGCAGGAGGAGCAGTTGCAGCACAACAGACCAGGGAGGGCAGAAGGGTGTGGCAGTACAATGGACCATGTAGGACAGGAGGAAGAGGATAGGGGCATGGCATGTGGATAGGCAGGGTGGAGGTGGCAGGGACAGGTTACAGTCATCTGACAATGCTAGGCAGGTGGGAGGGGAGTGGTAGCTCAACAGAACACTCAGAGTAGATAGGAGTGGCAGGTCCATGGAACATGGTGGGCAAAAAGGATGGAGCAGGGGCATGCACAAAGACATCGGAGGGCAGGGGGAAGGAGAATAGGGGCAGCAAGCTAAGCACAGAGTTTAAGCAGGAGGTCAATGATGGGGCATAGAATTGGGCAATGGAGGGCAGGAGGAGTGGACTGGTACATCATACTAAATTGAGGGCAGTGGCAGCACATCAGACCATGCATGGCAGGAGGGAGGAGGCTAGTCTATGGGTTCACACAACAGAGGATAGGGAGGAGGGGGATGGGGCAGCAAGCTAACTGTTCAGAGAAGGCGGGTATTAGGAACTTTATTGTTTTTAAAACGTGTGTCTGTGCGAACTACTTAAAATATGAACAAGTATGCAGCATAATCTCACTTTTATTCAGGAAGAAGAGGACGTTTGTGACTGTGACTCCGGGCTCACTTGGCAGAAACACCACCTGACCCTCCACCCCCTATCGCAAAATGTAATGCCCGTGAAAAGGGTAGGTGAACACAGTGTTATATAGAACATAGTCCTGAGAGCACGATTGAAAATGAAAACTAGATATAGTGTATGGTATAAACTATGCACCAAAAAGTGTGATATAAGATGAACCGGGCGTGAAATATAATATGCAATACATTGTGCGCAATGACAGATTCATTGGAGAGCGCGAGATAGCACAGGCACTAGTGCGTGCTATGCGATATGCGCCTTGGAGTGTAATATGCACAGGGCAGTGTTGTGTAACCTAACTAGTCTCTAAAGTTGTAATATAAAATATGTGCTGGGGAGTGTAACGTTGCATATGCACTGTGACAAAGATATGGATCCCAGATTGTAATATGTATGGCATAGCACTGTGCGTTATAACATAGGTATCGAGGAAGGCACGTTAGATGGGGCAATATAACCCGTGTGAAGACAAGTGTGGCATGACATATTCACGGGGTGGTGTTACAGTGCACATGGGCTAGAGAGTGTCATAGCATATGCACTAGCTAGTGGAATACAACACAGAGGTGTGTGGCACTCAGCAGGCAATGGTGGGTGTAACACAGCATTGGGCTCTGCCAGGAGCGCGCTGTGACTCTCAAGTGATGTTCGTCCCCTTTCCAGAGAGTAAAATAAAAAGTATTACACATCCGGCAGTGGATGTGTGTTTTATTAACCGTGAGGGGGGTTTCTTGCATAGTTTTGGTCGAACTTTTGTCGAATCCCCTTTGAATGGCTTGGTGTGCAGGTGTATTAAATGTGCCCGTCAATAGCTACCCATGTTTGTATAAATAAACGACAAGGGTGTCTACCTGGATTAGGCACGGTAGGGCATCAGACATGTCAGAGCTTCACTAGTGGTGTAAATACATTCCACGTGGATTCATTGTATGCATAGTCGCCTTTTAATGAATATCACGCAAATCATCATGGTGATAGGTACGTACGGTTTGTCCAGCATGTCCTAGGTGTGTCTATAAATATATATTTTTTAAAAATAATAAAAAACAGTGGCCGGCCCTGGGGATTGGGGTCAAAAAATATAATTAGGAGACAGGCCCTGGGGGATGGGGTCATCAGGGCCAATAAATTAGAATAAGAAGGGGAACCACACAGCCCCCCTTCTTAAAAAATTAAAATAAATAAAAGACTGGCATCGTGCCGGAGGCCACGCCCCCTCCTTGCAGCACTCTGCAAACGCGCCCCCTGGCGAGTTGTAAGTTGGGGAATTAATTCTTCTTCAATACTGAGGGTCCCTGAGGGCCAACTAGCCCAACAGGCATCTCCAGTATGCGCCAGGGAGCTGCGCTGCAGACAGGTGTGTAGTGAATCAGCCACTTTTGTGGTCTGACAGCCTATGATGACCCTCAACCACCACCATTCTGTACTGACTTAAGTGTGTTCTGCCTTTTAGTGGAATAGTCTTTCCAAGAATAGAAGGTATGGTATGTTGAGGTGCAGTCTTGTGGGTGGTGGTGCACACATGTGCTCAATGTTGTATACTGAGGGATTTAGCATGTAATGTTATTTGGGTTAGGTGAATTATGACTTTGACCTATTGGCTTTGACGTAGTCTAATGTCATTCTACCTTCTGACTTTACCTTGCTTCAAACTTTTCTGTGTGCACAGTGGTGCTTGTAAGTTGTGTGGATGAGAATTATAGGTGCGGACTATTGCCTTTGACAGGGCCTCATGTCTGACTCTGCCTTGCTGCTGCGTGCACAGCCGTGCCTGCAAGTTGTTTGGGTTATTCACATTCAAGGTCTTGGTGTTTTCCTGAGCGATTGTTTTTGTTTAGTGTACTGTGGAAGGCCTTGTGAGAGCTTCGTCAAGACAGAGGCTGGAAGAAGTGCGAATGGAGGAAGAGACTTGAGAGCTCCTTACTGCCATGGAGATGCTTGCTTGGAACTTGGCCAGTTCTGGTAAAATTCCTCTGGCGGTGGGAGGAGGTCTGTCACGAATCTTCTAGTGTGTTTATAGCTGAGGGTTGCAGGCTGAGAAACTGGGAGTTTGGATTCCGAGCGAGGGCAGACGTGTCTATCTCGGATTGAACCCTGGCTTGCTGAGCTCTGATCCCCGGCTGTAATTCCCCCAGTCAGAAGTGGGCAGTGTATGCACCAGGTGATGTATTGAGTTGTGTGGTTCTTTGATCATTGGAGGTGTTTTCTTTGTGGTGTGGGAGGTGCACATCCAGAGTACTCCTCTGCTCTCTATATATGTATATCTTTCTGATCTCTTGCAGAACGTCCAGTGTACCTTATCTTATATCAGTTATTGCTTGTTTATTAATCAGTATTATAGTTTGCTCAGTTATTGATTCGTGCTTTTAGATTATAAGTTTGCTACATATATTTGAATATGTTCAATCATATTATTGATATGTTAGAGTCTGCTATGTTAGGTGCATTTGGCTTACTGTGTGATGCTATTTCCTAATAAATACATCCCAGATATACCAATTCGTCTTTTCCTTGTAGCAGGAGGTGTGGACTCTTCTTGGCCAAGTATTCTGTTGTAGAAGGATGGGTGAATTCCCTTCTAGCAGGTAATTGTGTTATAGGAAGATGGCGCTACTCTTCACAAGTGATGCGCAAATTATTGTTTTCTTGCCTTGCCTTTGGGGGAGTGTTGGAAGTTTGCCCACCTTAGGAAGTGTAAATGAGTAGTATATTTGCCTCCCAGGTGGGAGTGCAGGGATTGGGTGTGGCTTATTGGTGAGAAGCCACATTCAAAACACAGGTGTTCTGAGGCCAAGCCCCTTTTTACACCTCTCTGCAACGCAGCTCTGTGGCGCTTACTGGAGGTACCTAGTGGTCTAGTTTGACCCTAGGGACCCTTAGGATTCAAGGGGACTTAATCTCTCAACTTAGAACGGCCACTGGCTGCGTTTACACAGTGGTGAAGGGAGGGGACGGGGCCTGAGGTGACGTGTGCAAACACGCACTATGGCACGTTTTAAATTGGGGATATAATTTCCCTTCAATACTGAGGGCCCCTGGGGGCTAACTAGCCCACCAAGTGCTTCCAGTAAGCGCCACTGAGCTGCATTGCAGAGAGGTGGTCCAGGCCGTGCCACTTTTTACACCACTCTGCAACGCAGCTCTGTGGCACTTACTGGAGGTACCTAGTGGGCTAGTTGGACCCTAGGGACCCTCAGGATTCAAATGAACTTAATCTCCCAACTAAAAACGGACACAGGGCGTGTTTAAACAGTGGTGAAGGGAGGGGACGGGGCCTGAGTTAACGTGTGCAAAAACGCCCCATGGCCTGTTTTAAGAGGTAGTTTTAATCCCCCTGCCCTATTATATACTAGGGGCTTACAGAGGAGGTCATGCTAATCACAGGGGGACCCCAACGCATAATGTTCCCTAGTGTATGTGGGTGTTTTCACTGTATTCTAAGTGTCTTTTAACATAGCACTGGCTCTAGAACTGGTTAGTCAGACTCAGTTACCACCAGTATCCGTCTGAAAAAGTTGAGGGTACAGGATGATTTTGCAACAAGGCTTCTTTCTGCTCTTCTTTTTGTTCTTTCTGCACATTATCCTTCTTCCTGCACTTTTCTTCGGTTTTTGAGGACTTCTGTTGCTTCTTTCTGCACTTCTTTTTTTTCTTTCTGTGCATTTTTTCTTCTTTCTTCACATGTCCTATCTCTGTAGGCATAGTTAGAAATTAGCATTTAAAAAACCTTTGAAAATCACAGAAAAAACCATAGGTTTCAGGCACGTTATAGTTAGGAATTAGCATTTAAAAAACCTCAGAAATTCACTGAAAAAACCATAGGTTTCAGGGGTGTTATAGTTAGCTGGACTTTTCACTTGTACAAAACCATTGAAATTCCCCCGTTATAGTTAGTTCAGCTAACTATAACTCGTGCGCCCGCAATGCACTGCTGATGACGTCACATATTACATCACTCATGACATGGTCAGTGACATCACTCATGACATCACTGATGACATCTCAAATGACATCACTGATGACATCACTGATGACATCATCGTTGTGATAGAGTGGCAGACCTCCTCTCACCCTAATATAACCTTTGATACACACATTCAAAAATAGAGACTAAAATTTTCAAAACAATGGACATACCAATACCAGTTACAACAACCTCTTCAGTAATTCTAAGATCCACATACACATCCACTCATTCACCAACAGTCCTATACAGTCACTCATACATGTACTCACTCATCATATGTACTCATACACCTATACATCCTGTTACACAATGCCACTCATCCATAGAGTTACTCACACACATAGTCACTCATGCTAATAAAGAATCAAACATACATTTACTTGCATATACAGTTATACACACACCACCACACTTACTTCTTCGGAAACTTACACATACTTAGTCTTTTAAACAATCACTTATAGAAACACATACTTATTCATACAGGAACTCTTTCAATCTCTCACTCTCACATATACTCACTTATATACACCAATAGTCACATATACTAGTTTAAAACATATGTAGTTACTCATAAAGACACTAATGAGACAGTCATTCACTCACTAACACACCCATACACACACTCATCCACCCATACAGTCCTGCACACATGCTGTCTTCAACACATACAAACAGTGAGTCACTCATTCATGCACCTATGCACTACGTAATACCCCCACCGAACCATGCAGACACTCAGACTGATACTCAAAAAACCAACTAATAACCTATATAGACACCCATGTAGCTACTCACCAACCCATGCAGCCACTTATACACAAAGTGAGAGACTGATACAGATATTTAAATATTTAAACATTACTCACTAAGCCATGTATTCACTATGATACACTTAATCAGTCAGTTACACAATCAATTTTTCAAAAACAAATCATCCATTTAGACACTTATATACCCATTTATTCTTCCATCGACCTTGAGATATACATATATAAAACATATTTAATTTTCAGAAAAACACACATTCACTGGATGATGTCATCAGTGATGTCATGAGTGATGTCATTTGAGATGTCATCAGTGATGTCATGAGTGATGTCACTGACCATGTCATGAGTGATGTATTATGTGACGTCATCAGCAGTGCATTGCGGGCGCGCGAGTTATAGTTAGCTGAACTAACTATAACAGGGGAATTTCAATGGTTTTGTACAAGTGAAAAGTCCAGCTAACTATAACACCCCTGAAACCTATGGTTTTTTCAGTGAATATATATATATGTATATATATATATTGGATGAAGTCAAATTCTCCTAAGATTAACATTGATAGATATTAGGTGCTAATAGCTGTGGAAAACTGCACTACTTGGTGTAGTGGCTGGTGGTACAAAGATTTAGGGGAGCCAACTCTTCCAAATTAATTCAAAACTTTATTTTCAGCTTTGAGCCCACAATTTCAGTTTCTTCTCAAATTATGAAAATCACTACAACTTGCATTTTTCACTTTAGGATCCTTTCAAAAATTGCTACATTTCTTCCCTTTAGGGGTTGTAAATTTGTGGTTTAGGTCTGGAGTTTATCCAACCTCAGCTACTTCAATGCTTTCTGGAGGAAAGTGGCTCTCTGTATAGTACACTAAAATGAAGTACACTGTTTAGAAAGTCCAGGGAGTCCAAGACTGGTATACAGGGGCAAAAGTAAATAATACTAACACTCTATTTGTGGTAGTGTGGGTGAGTAGTTAGGCTTATCAGAGGGTAGTGCTAAGCATTTGCTGTACTCACTAAGGCAATAAATAAACTCAAGAATAAATCTAAGACCAATTTATAAAAATAACACAGATTTTTGTATACTTTTACTGACCAAGTACTTTTCGAGGTAGCAATTTTCAAAGTTTGTAAAATGAATTACTTTTGTGCACAATTACGCACCTTTGAAATCAATGGGGAAAAATTGAAAACTGCATAAAAAATCACACAGTTGAATCTCAAGGTTCACCTTCGGGATTTAAAAAAATAGCCAAGCCAGGACCAATATTCCACCAGCGGATTCTCTGGAGCATCCAGGATCCAACCGGGAGCAGGGTGCTGAGGTCATTGGTAGCTGGTGTGCTACGAAGAAGGGGGCCACTTGAAAACACACTGCACAAAGGGACTTAAAAGTAAGTCCAAGGGGCCCCACCTGAGAGAGCCGGTCGCAAGGACCTCAGGATCACGGGAGCACAGCTGGATCATCATTACCAAGGCCTTTCAGATAGGTCAGTCGGGCAGTGTGTCAAGATGTCCTCAAGGTCAGCAGCAGGTGGGATGCAGGAGCGATTCTAGGACAACTGGGCCACTCAGGAAGTGGGAATCAGGGGTCTCAATGTTACAAAATGTGTGCTTGCTTCTTGGGTAGTTGGAGTCCAGACTGGACTCTTCATCTTGCTGTCTGCAATAGGGGGTCCGTAACCCCGGATATTGGTGCGGCATGGTTCCGGTAGATCCTGGTGTTTCCAAACTTGGTGGGGAGACAGATGCAAACCATATGGTGGTGTACCAGTTTGGTATTGGGTGCTCCATCAGAATTACCGGAGAGCAGCAAGTCGACAAACCGTACTTTGCGGGTTCAGTGCTTGCGGTCTATAAAGGAGTAGTGCCTCTACTCCAAGGGAGTTATTTGGTGATTTGTAGATACCTGGAGGAGCTCCAGGGTTCTTGGAGACCTCACGGTTACAGGACAAGACAGCACAACAGTATTGTTGTGTCCTTAAGGCAGCAGGCAGTGTTTGGCACCAATTGTCTGCAACAGGGACTCAGTCTACAGGTCAGCAGCTCTTTTTTGACCTTTTCTTCTCTGTGTCCATCGAATCTAATCTCAGGGTCCAGGGATGCCACCTAAATACTGAATTTAGGATCATTACAGGGAGAGATAGGTAGTAGCTAATGAGCTACCTACCTTTAGGGTGTCTACACCCTCTAAGTGACCACTTCCTGTGGGAAGGGGCACTATCCTGACCCTAATTGGCTAATTCCCTCACAAACCAAGATGAGGGAAATAAAAAGTGGGCTCCACATCCTCTGGCCCACCCTAGGGGTGGTGCTGACTGAATGGGGCCCCACCTCCAAATTTAACTAATTTCCCTGTCTGTCCTCCTGCCAGCAGACAAGAGTGGTTGGCATCCTCCACTATCTGGAGCTACCGGGGTCGCATTTCAAAGGCAGCCTCACCTCTGAAACTTCCCTCCCTGGAAGGCCATCCTGGCCTTGAGAAGGTGTTAAGCACCTCCACCCAGATCAGGCTTTGTTTCTGGCTTTTGAGAGTGCAGGCTCTCACCCCAAAAGGTCAGAAACATATCTGACCTGGTGGCAGGCTGGCTATGACTGGTCAGAGACCACACCGTTGCTTGGTAGGTTTTCAGGGGACCCTCTAAAGGGTCTCCTTTGTGCATTTATTAATAATTCTAACACTGGCATCAGTGAGGATATATTAAGATGAGATGTTTGGTACCAAACATCTTATAGTACAGTGAAGCCATCGTGGAGCTAGGAAACTCATAATATCAAGTTTCCAGCCCATGCACTCTCTATGGCTCACCTGGGCACGTACAATAGACAGGAATGGACTTTGTATTATAGGGCCATATCTGCTCATGCACATATGTCTACACATGGAATATAGTGTACCCTGCCTTAAGGCTATAAGGCCGACAGTAGGGGTGACTTACCTATACCTCCTGTAGTTTATGTGGGCATGGCACACAGGGCTGTGTGCCATGTTGACTCTTCAGTTTTCTCTGCACCAAGACATGCCACGTGCAATGGCAATTTGTATGGTCTTGGAGAGGGTTCTCAATCAATCAATCAATCACTCAATCAGTCATTTGTAAAGCGCACTAAATACCCGCGAGGGTCTCAAGGCGCTGGGGGGGATGGCGCTACTGATCGAACAGCCAGGTCTTGAGCATCCTCCTGAAGGGCAGCAGGTCTTGGGTCTGTCATAGGCTCAGTGGGAGGGTGTTCCATGTCTTGGCGGCGAGGTGGGAGAAGGATTTCCCGCCGGTGGTTGTTCTTCGGATGCACGGGACGGTGGCGAGTGAGAGGTCGGCAGAGCGTAGCTGGCGGTTGGGGATGTAGAAGGAGAGTCGTCTGTTGAGGTAGGCTGGGCCGGTCTTGTGGAGTGCCTTGTGTGCGTGGATGAGGAGCTTGAAGGATATCCTCTTACTGACGGGAGCCAGTGCAGGTCCCTCAGGTGGGGGGTGATGTGGCCGTGGTGTGGTAAATGGAGGATCAATCGTACCGAGGCGTTTTGGATGCGTTGTAGTCGTTTGATGAGCTTGGTCGGGGCTCCCGCGTAGAGGGTGTTTCCGTAGTCGGGTCTGCTGCTGACGAGGGCCTGGGTGACTGTTTTTCTTGTATCTGTCGAGATCCATCTATAGATCTTGCGGAGCATGCGGAGGGTGTTGAAGCAGGAGGAGGACACGGCGTTGACCTGCTTGGTCATTGAGAGCGTTGAGCCGAGGATGATTCCCAGGTTGCGTGCATGGTCGGTGGGTGTCGGGGCTGCTCCCAGTGCCATCGGCCATCAGGAGTCTTCCCAGGCTGAAGGGTTGGAGCCGAGGATGAGGACCTCCATCTTGTCTGAGTTCAGCTTCAGATGGCTAGTCTTCATCCAGTCGGCGATGGCCTTCATTCCTTCGTGGAGGTTGGCTTTGCGATGATGGGGTCCTTGGTGAGGGAGAGGATCAGTTGAGTGTTGTCGGCGTAGGAGATTATGTTGAGGTCATGCTGTCGGGTGACGTGTGCGAGTGGGGCCATGTAAATGTTGAACAGAGTCGGGCTGAGGGAGGATCCCTGGGGTACGCCGCAGATGATCTCGGAGGCTTCGGACCGGAGTGGGGGGAGGCGGACGCTCTGGGTTCTGCCGGAGAGGAAGGAGGTGGCCCATTCCAGAGCCTTGTCTCGGATCCCTGTGGCGTGGAGGCATGCACGTAGTGTGCGGTGGCAGACGGTGTCGAAGGCGGCGGAGATGTCTAGGAGGATGAGTGCTGCGGTCTCGACGTTGTTCAGCAGGGTCCTGATATCGTCGGTAGCGGCGATGAGGGCTGTCTCAGTGCTGTGGTTGCTGCGGAACCCTGACTGGGAAGGGTCCAGGATTCTGTTTTCTTCGAGGTATCGAGTTAGCTGTCTGTTGACAATTTTCTCAATGACCTTGGCCAGGAAGGGGAGCAGAGAGATGGGCCGGAAGTGCTCGAGGTCTCTTGGGTCAGCCTTGGGTTTTTTCAGTAGGGCGTTGATCTCGGCGTGTTTCCAGCTCTCTGGGAAGGTCGCGGTCTCGAGGGAGAGATTGATGACGTTGCGTAGGTGGGGTGCGATGAAGCTGCTTGCTTTGTTGAAGACGTGGTGCGGGAAGGGATCTGACGGAGAGCCGGAGTGAATTGTGCTCATGGTCTTGATGGTGTCATCGATGCTCACGCTGGCCCAGGCTGGCAGGGGGTCGTGGTCGATGGTGTGCGGAGGGTCTGTTGTGTTGCTGTCTGTTGGGTCTGTCTGGGTGTTGAAGCTGTCATGGATGTCTGCTATCTTGCGGTGGAAGAAGGCGGCGAGAGAGTCGCACAGGGCTTGTGACGGCGGGATGTTGTTGGTGTTGAAGCTGGGGTTGGGGAGTTTCTTCACGATGTTGAAGAGCTCCTTGCTATTGTGTGCGCTGTTGTCGAGGCGATGTTTAAACGAGGTTCTCTTGGCAGCCCTGATGAGGTGATGGTGGTTGTGGCTGGCGTCCTTGTGTGCTGCGCGGTTGTCCGGCGTTTGTTCGCTGTGCCATTTCTTCTCTAGTTTCCGGCAGGCTTGCTTGGAGGCTAGGAGTTCTGGGGTGAACCAGCTGGCCCTCTTGCTGGTGCCTCTGTGAGGGGGTTTCTTCAGCGGGGTGAGGGTGTTGGCACAATCTTCGATCCAGCGTCTGAGGCTGTGGGCAGCGTCGTCTGTGTTGGAGGGTTTGGTGGGTGGGCTGAGAGCGAGGTTTGCATGTAGTTGGTCTTCGGTGATTTTGCTCCAGCAGCGGCGGGGGATCTGTTGGATGCGGTGGTGTGTGGTGGGTTTCTGGAAGGTGAAGTGGATGCAGCGGTGGTCGGTCCAGAGGAGTTCGGTGGTGTGGCTGACGGAGACATGCGGGCTTGAGGAGAAGACGGGGTCGAGCTTGTGGCGTTGCTTTAGTCCGAGGTTGGCGAGGTTGTCGATCAGGGTTTTGGAATTGTTGTCGTTCTCAAGGTGAAAGTTCAGGTCTCTGAGGAGGATGTAGTCGGTGAAGGTCAGGGCGTGTGTGCTGATGAAGTCGGCGATGGAGTCGCTGAACTAGGGGCGGAGTCCAGGGGGTCAGTAGACGAGGGTGCCTCTGAGGGTGGAGTTGGGGTCTGTGTGGATCTGGAAGTGCATGTGTTCGGCGGTGCTGAGCGCGTCGTTGGTGCTAGTCGAGACCCTGATGCTGTTCTTGTGGACGATGGCGATTCCTCCTCCGACTCCGTTGGTGCGGTCTCTTTTTTTTTTTTTCCCTGCAGAGCAGGGATAAAAACAAATACAATCAAAAGAAGTAACTCTCCATATGCGTCAAATTCAAATTCCATATAAAACACAATTGAAAACTTTTTCCATAAAATGTAGGTATATATACAACTGAAATAAGCCACAATGTTAAAGTACTGTTTTAAAGAAAAAAAAAAACACAATCAACTTCAAGCCATATCAGAATAATCAAAAAACTGCCAAGTCTTCTTAAATTTGCTCATTGCTCCCACCCTCACCGCATATGCTTCTTCAAACACCCTCGTACGTTTCATTTTATTAAACCATTTCATAAATGAGGGTATCTCAGGTGATCTCCAGTTTTGCAAAATTAAAGACCGTGCCATCAATGAACAAATCATTACAAATGCCTCTTCATATTTGGTCAAGCCTAAGATTGTTCTGGAAATTCCAAATAAGGCTATCTTTTCTTGGGGATCTACCGATTTATGGATGGCCTGACTTATGGCTCGAAAAATATTTCGCCAGTATTCATTAAGCTTCGGACAGGTATAGAAAATATGAAGCCAGTTCCCTCCCTCTTCGGCCTGGCACCGAAAACATCTATTTTCTACCTCCGGAAATCGTTTACTCAGGGCCAT
Organism: Triturus cristatus; assembly: GCF_964204655.1. NCBI lineage: Eukaryota > Metazoa > Chordata > Amphibia > Caudata > Salamandridae > Triturus > Triturus cristatus. The sequence continues at coordinate 554,248,964 of NC_140592.1, read as the reverse complement.
AGGGGTATAATATGCTAGCCATCTATTTAGAAAAGCCATCCGTTTAAAATTAGCCGCTCTCAAGACCTTATGACCTAACTGAGCTTGAAGTTGCCATTCTTGACTAGACAAAACGTACCCCGTTTGCCGCTGAACCTTATCCAAGAAATTATGCAAGATAGGGAGCTCGCTATCCTTCCGAAGAAGAGAATTCCATTTTCCTATACCTTTCACTTTAGTTTCATATAAAAGGGAAGCCAGATTTGTCATCGCCGAGGGAGGGGGGAAATTGGCCATTTGGAAAAAATGAGAAATCTGTAAGTAATCAAAAAAATTGAGTACAGTTTGATCTGGATATTTGTTTTGAATCTCCTGCCACGAGATGATCCTATTATTCATAAAGAAATGTCCCAATTCCTCTAGACCCATTTCCTTCCATTTCAGAATACATACAGGATGTAATAATAATCCTAAAGTCTTGCATTCCTGAAGCTTTAAGTAAAGCCACCCTGGGAAAATATTCTGTTTAAATAGTGATAGCAATCTAAATGAAAAATCACGTAGTGTCTTATACCTAGTTTTTTTTGGCAATTTGATGATTTTCAAAAAAGTTGGAAGTTGTACGCCTGCCTCCTGAAGCATTTTGTTTAAAAAAAAATGATCTTCTGAATTATTGATATCTAATAAACAAGCTACTTTATCCAGCATCACCGCCTCATAATAAGTTCGCATTTTTGGAAGAGTGAGCCCCCCGTTTTCTACCTCAAGATGTAGAATATCAAGTTTAACCCTGGATGCCTTCTTGGCCCAAATAAAGTTCCTAAATAAAGAATCAATTTCTTTAAAATAACTCGCATTGATTTTTAAGGGCACATTGCTGAAAAGGAACAACAAAAGCGGGAGAATCGACATTTTAATCTGGGACACCCGTCCGATTATAGATAAAGGAAGTACAGACCATTTATCAAAAAGGGTTTTTATTTTAGTCAATGTGGCCCTATAGTTCAGGGAGAATAATTGATCTATCGATTTAGAAATAAAACTACCTAGATAACGTACCGGGGCTAACTTGGCTGCTTGTATTTGTAAAGTGGGCGGTAAAAAAGATTTGTCATTTAAGTTTAGTATAATGATCTCTGTTTTATTTTGATTAATTTTGTATCCCCCTATAGACTCAAAGTTAGTGAATTCCGCCAACAGATGATCTATATTGGATTTATCCGGATGTAAATAAAGAATAATATCGTCTGCAAAAAGTTTCAATTTCTCCATCCCACCTATTGGAGGTCTTATTTCGGGATTTTCTCTGATTCTGATTGTAAGAGGCTCTATAAAAAACGTAAATAATAAAGGAGAAAGGGGACAGCCCTGTCTAGTCCCACGTTTAATGGATACTGTTCCAATCTGCTCGGCATTGAAAACTACTCTAGCTTCTGCTCCCGAAAAAATATTTCTTAACATATGTATTATTGATGATGGAAATCCAAATTTGTTTAGCCCGATAAATAATGCCTCCCAATTTACTAAATCGAAAGCCTTTTCGACATCAACCATCATAAACATTGATGGAATTTTATTACAAGTACAATAATCAAGAGCTTGAATCAAGTAGTTAGTATTAGATGACATAAAACGACCGGCTATGAAACCTGATTGATTACTGTGGATTATTTCCTGCGCTGCTGGTGTAAAACGCTGAGCCCAAATTTTCATAAAAAGTTTATAATCGACATTAAGCAAACGAATCGGGCGGTAAGAATTTACATCCTTTGGGTTTTTGCCTTTTTTAACAAAGCTGACAATCAGCGACTCTTTAAAACTGATGGGAATGTCTGAGCCATTTTTAATAACATTGAAAAGCTTTGTCAACAATGGGGTCAAGGGGGCGTGGCCAAGATGGCGGGGTGAGCGGACGCCTTTCCTGCCGGCTCCCGCTCCGTTGATCCCCCAACCATGGTTCTTGCGCTGAATCTCCCCCCGGTTCACGAGAACATTATCAGCGGGGGCAGAGGTATCTAAGATCGAGCCGGTGAGAGACTTCCCACGCCCGTGGCAGCCTGGAGGCGGACAGCGCGTGGCCGAAGCTGAAGGGCCGAGAGGGGGCGGAGCTTCGGGCCGGGCTGCGTGAGGCTGCGTCCGGCAGCAGAAATACGCGAGTGCCTGGGCCCGCGGCGGAGCGAGACGACGAATAGCGGCGGACTAGGACCCGTACTGGGGGTCGAACCGGAGGATGGGGTAACAACCGGAGACAGCGAACAGTAGTACCCAGTCCGGGGGTGGTTCTGCTCCGCCACCGGCGGCTACAGGAGACAGCGGAGTAGGCGGCCTCCCACGGGGGCCCAGAGCGACTGAGAGCAACTGCGGCCAGCACAGACACCAGCGCTGGGGGCTCTGCTGTGGAGCCTGTGACAACACGGCCGTGGGGGACGCCCTTGCCCACCCGGGGGACAGCGGACTTACCCTGGGTACAAGGGGGCATCGGCGGATCCTGGGAGCGACCCTTCGCGGGGGGGCTCCTCAGACTGCAGGCACCGCCATTGCAAAAGCCCGACAGCTCTGCAGGGAGAGCAGCAGGCGAGACCCGGAAGGGGGCCCGACGCCCCTGGCTCGTGGGTGGGCGCAGCCGTCGGATACCAGGAGAAGAAGCTACCGAGGACAGCTAACAGCCCCGCAGGTGCGGCGACGGCCGGGTGGCCTCCCCCCGTCGCACAGCGGTGGAGTAACTCTCCGAACCTGAGGAGTGTAGAGGGGCGGAGGGGGACTGGAGGCCGGAGATCCTCTCAGCAGAGGAGAGGGACCGAGCGGAGGACGTCGCGACCTAACAGCCTCGGAGGTGCAGCACGGTTGGGGGTGACTACGGCGTTGCTCCAACGGAGTGAGCAGGACAAGGCCGGAAACAGCCCCTAGCGAGAACTGGAGTAGCCTATCGCCCCGAAGGAGCGACGCCGCCGAGCGCAGGACTTGGAGTCTTGGCAGCACGGAGACCGAGGGACGCCGCGGAGACAGCGACGGTGGGAAGCGGACTCGAGGGGTGAGAGGTCGGGCGACACTGGGCCACAGGGACCATGGCCGGCAGTAGAGGAGGGAAGAAAGGGGATCGCACTCTCCCCGAGCTACTAGAACACCACCAACAACGAGCAGATCGGGGGCAGCAGTCCCCCGGGTCCTCCGGAGGGGCACAGGAAGCTGGAGGCGGAGAACCCCCCATTACCAGGTCCTTTATGGAGTCGCTCTTCAGCACCCTCAGGGAGGACTTCCAAACCCTGAAGAATGAGGTGGCAGGCGAAGTACGGGAGCTGCGCCGGGAGGTGGATGGCCTAGGAGACCGGGTGGTCGCGGTGGAGGACGCCAGCCACAGACGAGACGAAGAGTTCGACCATCTGCAACAAGAAGTGTTGCACCTCAGAGACCAGCAGATAGATCTCCAAGCCCACGCGGAGGACCTTGAAAACAGGTCTCGGCGGAACAACATAAGGGTCCGGGGGCTGCCATCCACGGCCGAAGGGACGGATGTGGCGGGATATCTGCGGGCCCTGTTCCGAGAAGTACTGGGAGAGGCGGAGGGGTTCCCTATCCGAACTGACAGAGCGCACAGAGTGGGACCCCAACGAAGAGCGTCGGCGCCACCCCCAGACATATTGGCCTTCCTTCCGGATTTTTCGCTCAAGGAACGCATCATGACGGAGGCGCGGAAGAGGCAACCCCTGACGTTCCGAGGCCATCAAGTGGCCCTCTACCAAGACCTGTCAGCCATCACGCTATAGAAGCGAAAAACGTTCAAGACAGCCACGGATTTTCTAAGAGCACAAGGCACGCCTTATACCTGGGGACATCCTTTTCGGCTCATCTTCCGCTGGAACGGTACTATGCACCAACTACATTCCCTGCGGGAGACTTGCGGACTCTTGGGTATTGCCGCACCAGACGACGAGATGGCCGATCTCGGGAGGATGGATGGCGGAGGGTGTCGGGGCGCGGGCCCTGGGGGCGGTCCACACGACTGGACTCGCCCGGCATTAGAGCCAGCACGGACGAAGCAGTAATGGAAGTGGCCGGAAACACAGGAGTCAGTGATGTCGCATTGACTGCCTGAAGCAGCTCCGGGGGGAGTCCAACACAGCCTTTCTCGAAATGCAGGTTTGGGGGACGGGGCGGGGGGGCGGGTGGGGAAGGGGTAGGGGCCTGACGTCCACTGATATACTATACCGAAGACCTGCTTCTCTGGGAGCCGGACTTGGACATTGATACTCCAGGACTTGGTGGGAAGGAGAGAGGTGTTACGGACATGTTGTTGGGGAAGGGGGGGCGGGTTATCAGGGAGTTTTGAGGGGTGTTTGGGGGAAGAGGAGCGGGGAGGGAGGGCGTCGGGGTAGACCGGGGGGGCAGGGAGACTCAAGGATGGGGGAGGGCAGTCCAGTGCGTGTCAGGGAAGGCCGATGCCATAGTGGTATACATGCTATAGTCAGTCAGTCAGTCAAAGTATGCTTTATTCGAATATTATTCATAAAAGCAAAAACATTTACAATAAAAAATTCATACAGAATAAAAAGAGATTAAATTGGAATCGATATATACAAAGCATACATATGTCATGTACAACACCATAACATATAATTCATCGAGAATAAGGAGTTAAAAAAGGTGTTTTTTTTTTTTTTTTTTTTTTAAAAAAGGATAAAACATTAGAGAGAATAATCAGAAGACTAGCAGTCTCTCCTAAATCACGAGAGTAGTCAAATGACTAGCAATCTCTGCCTGATTCTCCACGCCCAGCCTAAATATTTAGCAGTGGCCACTGAGATCCATGGCAAAGTGTTAGTACGTATTATACGCAAGGCCACACTGCCACTAGTTGTTCCTAAATTTTTGCACATCGGAGACAACCAGTAACGCCTTGGTGCCGCGTAAAACCTGCAGACAAATAAAAAATGACCAATAGTCTCCCTGTCTGCACCACAGGCAGGACATCCATCACATAAACCCCCTGCCCACTTAGATGTCAAAGATTTGAGGGGAAGAGCGCCTACTCTCAGTTGGAAAAGGAGCTTCCTTTCCAGGGGCCTCGTTATAATGTCCCAATATGGTTCCAGACAGGGATACATCTTAACCTCAAGAAAGTCTGCAGTCATGGAACCAGCACACGAACTGCTCCAGTTCCGTCTTGCAACCGACTCCCAATATATATTCTTTATGGCAATTTTAGATGGAAAAGATGCTCCCGCCGGATCATCCCAAAGTGTGCGCAGGCCAAGATTACACAGAGATGTCCTAAGTGCCTTTAGCCAATCTATTTTATGGAAAGCATCTGACCTTATGATATCTAGAAAACCCTCTACATAGTGAGAAAGGGCAGGAGTTGTCCATATCCTGCGCCAATACAGAATAGGGCGCAGTTGTGCCAAATCCGAGATTGCTTTTCGGCCCAGATCATAATTAAGAGGCAACAATGGGGTACTTTTAGGTAAACCTCATCTTCCGCTGGAACGGTACTATGCACCAACTACATTCCCTGCGGGAGACTTGCGGACTCTTGGGTATTGCCGCACCAGACGACGAGATGGCCGATCTCGGGAGGATGGATGGCGGAGGGTGTCGGGGCGCGGGCCCTGGGGGCGGTCCACACGACTGGACTCGCCCGGCATTAGAGCCAGCACGGACGAAGCAGTAATGGAAGTGGCCGGAAACACAGGAGTCAGTGATGTCGCATTGACTGCCTGAAGCAGCTCCGGGGGGAGTCCAACACAGCCTTTCTCGAAATGCAGGTTTGGGGGACGGGGCGGGGGGGCGGGTGGGGAAGGGGTAGGGGCCTGACGTCCACTGATATACTATACCGAAGACCTGCTTCTCTGGGAGCCGGACTTGGACATTGATACTCCAGGACTTGGTGGGAAGGAGAGAGGTGTTACGGACATGTTGTTGGGGAAGGGGGGGCGGGTTATCAGGGAGTTTTGAGGGGTGTTTGGGGGAAGAGGAGCGGGGAGGGAGGGCGTCGGGGTAGACCGGGGGGGCAGGGAGACTCAAGGATGGGGGAGGGCAGTCCAGTGCGTGTCAGGGAAGGCCGATGCCATAGTGGTATACATGCTATAATCTGTCAATTCACAAGTGACACAGCGGTATCGATGACATTCCAACATGCCGCAGACACCTTTTAAAATTGTCACGCTTAATGTCAAGGGCTTAAACAATCCGATAAAACGGCGTGCTGTTCTACCCCTGCTAGAAAACACCGGAGCAGACATCTGTCTGCTCCAAGAGACCCACCTCTTACCCAGGGACTGCGGTAGGCTGCGGTCCTCGGCATTCCCTACACAATTTTTCTCTTGTAACAACACTAAAACCGCGGGGGTAGCGATCCTCATAGCCCGACACTTTAGAGGGGAGGTGTTCCATAAACATGCGGAATTAAAGGGCAGGCTTCTGGTCTACAGAATCCGAGTGGCCGGTCTCACGTTTACGATTGGGTCCGTTTATAGCCCGAACGATCGGCAAGAAAGGTTCCTCCGGTCAGCGTTAGAGGAGACTGCGATGGCACAGGACAGGCATGTAATCTTAGGGGGCGACCTTAATATGGTTTTTGACGGTGCAGCTGATAGATCCGCCCACCGTTCACCGCAGACGGGAAAGTTCTCGGCGGGCTGTCGGGCCATGATGGCGGAGATGGATATTGGGGACCTCTGGCGTCACATGCACCCCACGGCACGAAGCTACTCGTTCTACTCGCACGCACACAAGACATATGCAAGACTGGACCACCTCTTGGTCTCAGGGCCGGTGTGATCTCGGTTTCGGATCATGCCCCGGTGTCGGCTACCCTCAGTTTCCCGCCGACCTCCAGTCCCCCGAGGATCTGGCGGTTGCGGGACACGCTCCTCGGCAGACGCGATGTGATCACACAGGTGACGACAGCGGTCAGGGAGTACCTGTCACATAACGAGAACTCGGACACGACACGAGCGACACAGTGGGCGGCGCTGAAAGTGGTACTCCGAGGGGAATTTATTGCGATCTCCTCGGCGGACAACGCCAACAGGAGAAGGAAGCGGGAGGAGCTCACGCAGCAGGTCCGCGAACTGGAGCACATGCATAGCCGGACGGGGGCCCCTAGAATATGGCGGCAACTTCAAGGAGCGAGGAAACTCTTGACGGCCTTAGATATGGACCGCGCGGAATACGCGGCACTGCGCCTCAAACACGCCTACTATACGGGGGGAGATAAATGTGGCAGACTACTAGCAAGCAAGCTCAGGGTCACTCGTCAGAAACACACAGTGAAGGCGATCACCGACCCTTCGGGCTCCACGGTCACGGACGACGCTGGCATTCCGGAGCGTTTCCGCCGGTATTACGCGAGACTCTACGCTGGAGACATCCCGGATGCACTCGCAACCCGGAGGAATTTGGACTCGGTTTCTTTGCCGTCCCTAACGCCCTCCCAGACGGAGGCTCTTGAGCGGGACATCAAAACGGAGGAAGTGATATCCGCAATTGCCCGCCTTAAACATGGTAAATCCCCAGGACCGGACGGCTTTACATCGCTTTTCTATAAAACGTTCTGTACACTGCTGGCGCCTATCCTCACGCGTTTGTTTAACACCTTTGCGACGCCGAGAGCCATCCCGTCAGACCTCTTAAGAGCGTCCCTTGCGGTGATCCCCAAGCCGGGTAAAGACAGATCCCACTGCGGCTCTTACCGACCAATATCTCTCCTCAATATCGATCTCAAACTATACACGGGGATCTTAGCTGCGCGCCTCGCCCCCCTATTGCCGGGGCTTATTGATCCGGATCAGGCGGGATTCATCCCTGGGAGGCAAACGGTCGATAATACCAAACGAATCCTTCACCTCATTGAGAAAGCATCGCGTATCCGGGGAGAGAGGATGTTGCTGTTGGTGGACGCAGAGAAGGCGTTTGACCGTGTGCATTGGCCGTACCTAGAACAGGTGTTGGCGAGGGTGGGAGTAGGGGACAAATTTCGCCATATGATTTTTAATTGCTATAGATCCCCAACGGCCATAGTAAGAGTCAATGGGTACAGCTCGAGGAGCTTCGACATTGAGAGAGGCACGAGACAGGGGTGCCCGCTGTCACCATTACTCTTTGCATTATATATGGAACCCTTTGCCCAGCGGATCCGAGATAACCCGGGGGTGAAGGGAGTGAAGTTCGGAGGCTTCAGCCATGCAGTTAGCCTATATGCCGACGACGTGATACTTTCCATCGACGACCCGCTCTCGGCTCTCCCAGCGTGCATTGAAGAACTGACCTCCTTTGCGGAGGTGGCAGGGTTTAAAATGAATATGGGCAAGTCGGTGGCCTTAGATCTCTCCCTGGCGCCGGCGACCAGAGCCCTTTTGCAACACCGAGTCCCTATAGTCTGGTCCCGGGAACCGGTGCCCTATCTGGGAGTCCTTTTGGCTCCAACCTTGCCCACGATAGTATCGGCCAACTACACTGCTTTCGGCCGGAAAGTCAGGGACGAATTAACACGCTGGGATCGGGGCACCCTGTCGTTGCTCGGAAGGGTGGCGGCGGTCAAGATGACAATTTTACCACAGATCCTCTATGTGTTTAGGGCACTCCCACTACGCCCACCAATGGCATGGCTCCGGCAGATGCAGTCGGATCTAGGATGCTTCATTTGGAAGAGCAAGAAGCCAAGAATGCGGAGAGCACTCTCATTGCTGGCACCGGAGGCGGGGGGGCTTGGCATCCCGGACCTCCGCAAATATTTTCAAGCGGCACAGCTGCGACATCTAGTGGAATGGAGCAGATGGGAGTCGGATAAACACTGGCTTTTCCAAGATCAGGCAGTGGCGGGGCGTCCTCTGCAGGAGATACCCTTCCTTCGCAGGGCGCACCGCCCTGCCAACTTGTATGCCTCTTTTATCACTAGGGTGCATCTCCAGGTCTGGGATGCTACGAATCTCATACATGGGTTGACTACGTTCCCCTCTCCGCTGACACCTCTGGCGGACAATCCGGAGTTTGCACCGGGGATGGAGAAAGGCGCACTCAACCGCTAGCGAGAGGCGGGATGTAGAGCCCTGTGTCATATGTACAATGCAGAAGGTATTATCCCCTTTACGGACCTACGACGGGACTACGCATTGCCGGAAACCGAGAGAATGCGGTATTGGCAAATTCGCCACTGGGCGCTGCAACCACAGGTGCGCAACACAGCGGATAGACGACTCCTCCCTTACGAACGCTGGCTCTTAACGCTCACGACCAATGCCAAACTCATCAGTGACCTGTACCAATTCCTTCAGGTGCCCCCCTCGCACTTTTACAACCCGGGGCGGGAGAGATGGGAGAGGGAGCTAGGAAGGACCCTGAGCCACGAGGAATGGGGACAGATAGCGTACAGAGCTCGGCACTCGGCGTATCACACGGGACTTACCGAAACCTTCACCAAGGTCTCCACATATTGGTATTACACCCCTGCACGTATACACGCCATGGACAGTAGTAAGGAAGACACCTGTTGGAGGGGCTGTGGGCGGGTGGGTACATTGACACATATTCTGTGGGAATGCCCCTTACTGGGGGCTTATTGGCAGGAGGTGCTCGACGAGGTTGACTCCCACTTTAAGACTGAGTTACCGCGCCTCCCAGCTTATATAGTGCTGGGCCTCCCCAACAACCTGATGTACCCCTTGAAATCCCGCAGAGGCAGACAGATCGCCATAGCGTTGGGGTTCGCCATTCAGAACATCTTAATGCACTGGCACTCTCCCACCCCCCCTACGATCATGGGCTGGCTGCACAGGCTATGGCATGTTCTGGGCATGGAGAAACTCTCATTGACAGTGGCAGGGGACGCGGAGAAGTTTAATGACCTCTGGCAGCCATTCCGGTCCCTTCTGGTCACAGAATTCAGGGAGCTCACCTGCCCCAGATACCTTCGCCTCTTGAAGCTTACTACACAAGGAAATAGCGCCCCCTGATGGGGAGTAATGTTGCGGCGGGACGGGGTCCCCAGCCGAGGTAGCGCACCGAGCAGGACTTACTAGAGGCACGCACTGGACTGGGGAGGGGGGAGGGGGGAGTGGGGGGGAGTGGAGGACGGGATGGGAAGGGCGAGGGGGGTGTTAAGACGGGATTGGAGTTTTGTTCTTTGGTTTTTCTGAATGTCCTGGCAGATAGCAGTCCGACTGGACCAGTCTTAGCTGTAGAGCCCGCTGCAGAGACTGAGGCCCTACCGGCCACATTAGAGTGCCTTGTCGAGGGGAACCTAGCGGGTTTGACTGCACAGGATATTCGGTGCCCTAATTGTAGCCCACAGTGCTCCCTTTTGCAGGATACGCGGCCGGCCCTGAGGGATTGTAGGCGACATGCTGTGTTAACACTGATTTCCCACGGGGCTGGATTGGAGTATGAGTAAGCCACCCCTTTCCCACAGTAACGAGCCGGCCCGCAGGGTTGTAGCCGACGCTGCTGATGCTGTCCATGGCATTCTGTTTGTGTTAAAATCAATAAAAAAGATTTAAACTTAAAAATGGAGTCAACTCCTGGGAAAAGGTTTTATATAGTTCTGCGGGAAAGCCATCCGCTCCGGACGCCTTAGCACCTGAGATAGATTTTATAGTTTGTGTAACCTCTAGTTCAGTAATTTGTTGACTAATTAACTCACATCGATATTCTGACAGGTGAGGAAAAGAAACCGCCTCAAAATATTCGATTATTCTTTCCTGAGGTAAGTTATATTGTGTGGTATATAAATTTGAATAGTGATCCATAAAGATCTGGGCTATTCCTTCTTTTTCAAGCATTGTGTTCTCAGTTCGGGGATCGGTAATCTCATTTACCGACGCAGCTTCCTGCTTAAATTTGGTTGTCCCAGCCAGTAGTTTGCCTACCATCTGGCTTTCTTCATACACCCTCTGCTGGAAATTTTTAGTATGACTGATCTCTTCTAATATAAAAAATTCTCGCAGTGAGTGTTTAGCCTTATCCAGGAGAGATCGGGCATTAGAATTTACAAAGCCTTGTACATTATTTAGACGATGTAAAGCTATTTCTACATCACGCTGAAGTTTAGCAATTTTATCTCGCTGTAATTTATGGTTATGAGAAACTGGGGGCGGGGTCCAGGGGGTCAGTAGGCGAGGGTGCCTCTGAGGGTGGAGTTGGGGTCTGTGTGGATCTGGAAGTGCACGTGTCCGGCGGTGCTGAGCGCGTCGTTGGTGCTAGTCGAGACCCTGATGCCGTTCTTGTGGACGATGGCGATTCCTCCTCCGACTCCGTTGGTGCGGTCTCTGCAGGTGATCTTGTAGCCGTCTGGAATGGCTATGGCCGTCTGGAATGGCAATGGCGATGTCGGGTGCAAAGGAGTCGTTCAACCAGGTCTCTGTCAGGAAGGCAACGTCCGGGGATGTTGTGTCGAGCAAGTCCCCGAGGTCGACGGCGTGTTTGCGCGCAGAGCGGGTGTTCAGTAGTATGCATCGCAGGTGGGTGCGGTCTTTCTTAGCAGGTGGTTCATCGGTTCTGAGGCTGCTGTAGCTGCAGTTCCAGCAGGTGAAGGGACCGTGTGTGCGTTTCGGGGAGGCCAGGTGTGGGTCCGTCCGGGTTGAATGCGCGGAGTGTGCTGGCATCGTAGCGGCGGCGGTCGTCGTGGCGGGAGCGGGGGCCAGGGGTTCTGGCTCTGGGCGCGGTCCAGGCGCGGATGGACGCAGACAGGGGCAGCTAAGAATCAGAAGGCAAAAATGGGCAGAGAGGCACGGGGGCAGGGAGGAGAACAGGAGGGAAAACCGGGCAGAGACACGGGGGCAGCGAGGGGTACAGAAGGAAAAACCGTGCAGAGGCACGAGGGCAGAGAGGGGTACAGAAGGAAAGAAAACTGACAAGGACCACGTACAGGCAGCAGGGAAGACAGACAACAGCAGTCACAGACACAACAATGAAAATACAGGCAATACAGTAAAAACAATAAGGTGGAAGATGAACAAACTTACGGCCTACCACTGGCCACCAGGGATGAGGCGCAGGTGGTAGCCTGCGGGTGGAGAAGGGCCTCGAACTTCCTCAGCAGCGGCAGCTGGGGCAGGGACATACAGGCAGAGTTGTGCGGAGGGGGAGCAACCTACCTGGTGGGTCAAGGTAGGTCTCTGGGGTTGCACAATTTGTGCTGCAGCCCTAGAGGACCCTCTTCAGTACCAATGCCCTAGGTACCAAGGGTTGCTGAAGTTGTACCAATTGTGGTACATTTTAAGGGAAAGAACACTGGTACTGGGAACCTTGTTGGCAGGAACCCAGTACACCTCAGTCGAAGTTGAATTTTTGGACTGGTACCACATGGACATACTTCCCTCTGCTATCATCTTACATTGGCTACTCATCTCAAAGGCATTTGAAAATTATGTGTTTTGAGATGTGCATTGTGTCTTCAGCCATACTTGTCCTTATTTTCAATTTTGGTTCATCCTATAGATTCCAGGAAACACTGTCAGATTTATTCTCCTTCCCCTACTTTGCCTTCCCAAAATCAAGAAGAAGAGATGATCGCCTAGCTTACAGCCAAGCATTGAACAATCTTCCATTTGCTTTACACCTAATAAAGGACAGCCCTCATTTTCAACCAGCCCTTTTGGCCTTACTTTTTCCATCTCCTATTACTGTGTGCAGTAGCCCATCACCAGCATTTACCATAACCAGAATTAGGATGCCCTTTCTGAGTGACAATAGCATGCTCTCAAAAAACAATGAATAAATAAACAAATGAATAAATAGAATTACCCTAATAAAGGCCCAACTCTATAAAACCATTCGCTGGATCGGCATACGACAGCCATTCTCTGGATAGGTATACCTCAGCATTGGTCAATGTTCTGTAGAGACACTGGACATTGATCAGAGATATTTGGTAACAGTCACCAAGGAGTTGTCTTGCCTTCTTGACTATTGATGGAATACTGTCCATCGAAGAGGTTTCAATGAGTGGAGCATTGGATTTGGAAGCAGTGTTTGCTATCCATCAAAGCAGACATTTGTTAGATCTGTGCGAACCCTGGTCCCAAACCCATTGACAACTATAGAAACCTATTAGATTGCATTTTTCATATTGACCAAACGACCCATATGAAAAAAATCACGCAATCCGATGGGAGGCAGACCATGAAAAAATTGCTGTAGGTGGTGGTGGAAATACGAGAGAGGAATCCTCTCCGATCACAGTAGGAGGTGAAGGTGATGAGGAAGAAGAGAGTGACAGTTTTATGAAATACAGCCTTGTACCCAGCAGTGCGCCAGTATAACTGACCGTAGCAACCTCGATATGGCACAAGAGTCAGATGGAGACACCACCCCATACAGTGACTGCCCCAAGACGTATATTCTGTCTACCACCTCCTGGTTTCCCCTAGAAGTTGCCTATGTCAGTGGCCCCACAAAAGAAAAAAATCTAAGCTACTATTATGGGCATGATAAAGCAGGAGGTGCCCTATGAACGCAACCACCCAACAGCACGTTTGTACAATGGGAATTACGCTAAAATGTTAGAGCCGGACCACTCCTTATCTTTTGAGGAAGGAGTGGAATTTCTAGAACTTGTGGTAGCCATCTGCCCCAAATGGAAGGTTTCCAGCAGGACCAATTTTGCCAGAGTTAGTGTTCCAGCTTTCCAGCACGATCTGCTGCAATTGGTTGGACTACCTTTTTTGGGGCGTTAGGCGACAGCTATCTACAGGGCTCAGTGCTGAAGAAACTTTTAAGGGAGAAAGAGAAAATGGTTGAAAGAAATGCAGAAGAAGTGATAGCTGATGAAGTTTTAGGGAGACGTGCTAAAAACCCTGTGTACACTTGGGATTGCAGTAGTGTTTGCAGTGTACGACAGGAATCTATTGAAAAATTATGTCGTTTTTTACGAGCCTATACTAAAAAAAGTGTAAAACAAAAGATTAAGCTGTTGCAAGGACTAGACCCTTGCAGAGTGAGAAAACATACTGGTTTTCAAGGTCATTCTCTGGCTTGTCTTTCTAGGAAAGTTTGTCAAAGTGTTTTTCACCATTTCAGAATGCTGGCAGTACGTCACACTCAAATGCGGAAGTTAGTGAGAAGGTTGTATTATGCAAAAAGTCCAGCACTAAAGTTAAGTGAGTTGAACAGTGCTCTTTTGCGTGGGTCAGTATCAGATGTGAAGCAGGTCTGTGATGATATTGAGTTTTGTTACTTTGGTCCTCAGCAAGAGAGTGAAGAAACTGACACATTAGTAGAACAAAATGCTGAAGACAATATAGAACCTGTAATTACAGAAACATTTGAGGATGAAATCACAAAGTTTAAGGTAATTTCAGGTGAAAGACCAAATGTTTCTTGTATTTGTTGTCGGCGAAGTCACTATAAAAATTAGACTAGGGGTGTCAATCTGTATTTAAAAAGTGAAATAGATGATAATGATAAGTGGATGGAATTTGCTACTTATTTGTTGGTAGAGGATTGTTTTGATTTGGGATGTGAGCAGCATATTTGCAAATATTGTTATAATAAATTAGATGAGAATAAAATACCTGCTAGAGCTGTTCATAATAATCTAGAGTTGGTTGCTATTCCTCCAGAGCTGATAGATTTAAATACGTATGAGTCTATTCTGATACAATGTGTTCACCCGTTTCAGGCTATTGTTCGTATGGAGCCCAAAACAAGTAAATTACCTCCATCAGAGTTGCAAAGAGGATTAAAAGGAAGAGTTGTGTATTTACCATTAGATTTACGGAAAAATGTTGATACTATTGGTGTAGATCATGCAGAAAATTAGCCACTAGTCATTCTAGTTAATGGTGTTCCTACTAAGAATAAGAAAATCTGGCAAGAGTTAGTGGATGATAGAAAAGTGCAAAAGGCATCATTGTATCTGTTAAAAAATAATGAGCACTATAGAAATGTGTTTGTTGGAGAAGAAGAAATAGATTTAGCAGAAGATAGTGAAACATTAAGTGGACAAATTGAAAAAGTGGACATGTCCAGATGTGAAGAGATCTATGAACATTACAGTGTACATCCACTTCATTCCAAAGAGGTGATGGGGAATACAATTGAGTTGTTTCAAATGAAAAAAGCAACAGGAAGTCCCATGAGTGTATGGGAAGAGAGCTTGGAAGCTCGTTGTTTCCCGCAGTTGTTTCCAACAGGAAAAGGTGGACGATATGATGAACATCCTGTGCAGATTCCTACATCTGAATATCGGACAACAAGATTATATGCAGAAGATCCAAGATTTCGACAATGTATCCCTTATATGTTTCATCTTCTGTTTGAAAGTGACTTGTCTGGACTTTCATATGCAGTAAATCACATTTTAAAAACTGGAATGCATCTTCAAAATGTAACTGCAAAGGATTTTATGGATAAAGTGCATCAGAGAGATGATCATTTAGAATCTCAGTTGATTAATCTGATGGCATGTCAGCGTGGGACTAATGAATATTGGTACCGTCGACATGGAGAACTGAAATGTATGCTACAGAACTTGGGAACTCCTACATGGTTTGTTACACTAAGCTGTGCTGAGTATGCTTGGGATGATTTACTTGAATTTCTTCGAGAGGCAAATTCCAATATAAAAAATATTGAATACAAGACACCTGGAGAATTGTGCTCTTTGGATCCTGTCAATGTATGCAGATATTTCAATCATAGATTTGAAGCTATGATGTCTTTCATCTGCAATAAAAAGAATCCGCCTCTTGGAGAAGTTGTGGATTTCTTTTGGAGAAAGGAGTATCAAGCAAGAGGTGCTCCTCACATACATATGTTGTTATGGGTCAAGGACGCCCCCAAATTTGGAACAGATTCAGATGAAACTGTTTTGTCTTTCATTGAAAATTATGCTACATGTGCTCTTCCAAATAGCAGAGAAGAGAAAAACTTAAAACAACAAGTCTTACGATTTCAAAGCCACAGGTGTGGAAAATATTGTCGACGAAAGTACAAGTCAAAGGATAAGTTCTATACCGAATGTCGTTTTGGATTTCCACGTCCTGTATTAGCCAAAGGAAGAGTGAACAGTTTTATGTCAGCTGTACGACATACCATCACAAGAAAGTCTCCGAAAAACACCAATAACTTAAGAAGAAGCGAAGAATCAAAATACATAAATGACTACAATCCAGTTATTTTATCCATGTGGAACGCTAACATGGATATTCAGTATGTTGCGGACAATTCCATTGCTGTTGCTCGATATGTAACATCTTACATTACTAAATCAGAAAAGACTGAATTGAAAGAAATGTGGGAAGAGATTTCTCACGAGAAGACTCTAAGTAAGAAATTATACAGTTTCAGTTTGAAGATGTTATCGCATCGTGAAATTGGAGCATATGAATGTTCAGATCGGTTATCATCTGCAAGTCTATATTCCAAAAGTAGAAGAATCATTTGGGTGAGTCTAGGTCGGTGAACAACCTTTACAACGCAACTATTACAATGCACTACACTTACAACGAAATTTTTACAACGCAACATCCACTACAACGCATTCCATTACATCGCATGACACTACAACGCATGTTTAAAAACTACCTTTACAGCGCATTCCATTACATCGCATACTACCTTTACAACGCATACCATTACAACGCAATCCAACACTTACCCTACTGTTGCACCCCCTGGAATTAGAATAGTAATTTTTACCCCTATACTATCCAATACTTACCTTAAATGCAATTTAATATTATGCGTTGTAATGGTATGCGTTGTAAAGGTAGTATGCGATGTAATGGAATGCGTTGTAAAGGTAGTTTTTAAACATGCGTTGTAGTGTCATGCTATGTAATGGAATGCGTTGTAGTGGATGTTGCGTTGTAAAAAATGCGATGTAAGTGCATGCGTTGTAAAAGTGTGCGTTGTAACGACATACATCCGTCTAGGTCTTGCAGGAATGCGAAATCGGGTACTGAAATCTGTTCAAGAAATTGAATATTTAGCAGAAAATGACCCTGAATATACAGATATTTTGAAAACCAATATGTAGGACACATACTATCCAAAGAGAAGTCATCATTTTGAGAACATGTGTCTCTATGAAGTGCTGCAAAACGACACTTTTAAACAGAATATTACAGAGATGAAAAATATGGAGTGATTGGTTCTGAAGGATGTCTGGTGAAACAAAGGAAAGGAAATTTAATTAATCACAGAAAACCGAGTTGAGACACTGGTGACAAAAGGGAATTTGACTATTTAGCCCTTTTGCAAATGTTCAAACCATGGCGTTCTGTACTGGAATTACTTGGAGATTTTCCCAGCTATGAAGATTCATTTAATGCTAGTAAAGATAGCATACAATGCAGTGCTTTCGCAAATTATGTCAAAATGTTGAATGATGAAATTGATCAAGAAGCTACAATTGCAGCTGAGATTGCTAGAGACAGTTCTCAAGATAGTCAAAGTTCTGCTGCACTGAGTCAAGATCCACTAGGACAACCAATTGTTGAAAATGAAGCAGCGATTGCAATGAATGAGGTGGAAACAGCAATGTATCAAACACAAGAAGATGCAATACAGTTAGGTAACTTGGAAGAGCAACTAAATGTTGAACAGCAACATATATATCAGCAAGTGAAAGAGCAGATTGATCATGGATTACTTCATGAAAAGAGAGTGTGCTCATGTACATCATTTCAACCTATCCGAATGTATGTGAGTGGTCAAGCTGGAACAGGAAAGAGTTTCTTAATTAAAGTAATTACAAGTTATCTGCAAAAAACAACTGAGTCGCATTTGTCTTGTGTTGTCACTGCTCCAACTGGGTTGGCAGCACATAACATTACAGGAATTACTTTACAACGTTTACTAATGCTGCCAGTAGAGCATGAGAACAAATTGGAATACCACAAGCTATCTGGAGAAGCTTGTTGTGAAGTTTCAAGAGTGCTGAAGAAAATGAAACTTCTCATTATTGTTGAGGTGAGCATGATTTTAAACTTGATGCTTGCCTTTGTGCATTTAAGAATGCAGCAAATTCTTAAAACAGAGTATGACGTGTTATTTGGAGGAAAACACGTCATAGTTTTTGGAGATCTACTGCAACTGACACCGGTAAAAGGACAACCGGTATTTGAAACGCTTGCCCATGAAGATACCAGAAAGTCTCTTGGCAGTGTTGGTAATGTGAACATTTGGAGTCATTTTGAATACAAAGAAATGACAACAAATATGGGACAGGCAAATGATGCTGAATATGGAAGTATTCTTCAAGATATAAGAATTGGAATTCTTTCAAAAAAAGGGAAAGAAGCTTTGGAGAGTCGATTACTTTGCAATGTCTTTCCAAATGAAAATGCAGTTGCTGCAAAAGTGTACTTGGAAATTGCTAAAAATAAGTCAGTAATTTGCTTAATGCCGACACTGCGTGAGTGTTCAATATTCAACAAAGAATGATTAAAATTGGAAAATGAAGAAATTGTAAAAATGAAAGCCATCGATAAAATACTACATGAAGGAATCACTATTATTTTGACGGGTAAGTTGAGATCAAAACTAGATTGTTTAGAAAAAAAAATATCTAAAACTACTGGTTTGGAAAAGACACTGTATGTGTGTGTAAACTGTCGGGTAATTTTAAGGCGTAATTTGGATGTAGAGAAAGGTTTAGTTAATGGTGCAATGGGCAAAGTGGTGGATTTTGTGAATTATCAGAAAAAAGAAGGAATTGAATTTTTAAAAATTAAATTTGATCAGATTGATGAAGTTAAAGAAATTGGTCGTAGGAAACAATTTCCATTTTCTCTGGCATATGCAGTGACTATTCATAAATCTCAAGGATTAAGTATAGACAGTGCATTGGTGAACATTGGATCTATTGTATTTAAAGAGGGTATGGCATATGTTGCTTTGTCGCGAGTCAGAACTTTTTCTGGTTTGTTTTTGATTGATTTTGATGAGACAAAGGTTACTGTAGATGCAAACTGTGTAAAAGAGTATAATAGGTTAAGAAGGGTGTATGCTCCAAATTTAGGTCAATATCCTGTATTTGAAAAGCGTATGGTTGGTCGAAAAAGAAGGTAGAGAATATCTGTTCTGAAGGTATCAAGAAAAGAAAAGAACAAGATAATGTTGTGATTGCAGGTAAAAAGAAATTGGACACTGTTGAAGAGATTGTTGGTTATCAGTTTGAAAATAGTTCTGGTGTCAACTGCTATGCTAATGTAGTGGTCAATGTTGTTTTTTATCTGGAAGGTTTGCAAGCACAAATTATGCAGAATCGGGAAAAAAGATTTTGTTCTCTGTTGCATTCTGTTTATGAAAAATTGACAACATCTAGAAGTAAAATACAATCTATTTCAGATGTTCGTAATCTTTTGGATGTGTGTTCTGGTTCTACACAATTTACACAAAATATCCAACAAGATGCTCAGGAATTTAATGTATATGCTTACCATTTTTGAAACTGAAGGTGTAGAAATAGAAAATATTTTTGGCCTTTCTAACAAATGGGAACATTACTGTGAAAATTGCATGTATACATGTAGCACCAATGTAGACACTGAGAGATTTCTGTATTTAACATTACCAGACTGTAAATTAGTGTCTTTCAATAAATTAGTGAAAGGTGCAATTCAAAACATGGAGTGTAGCCAATGTAAATCAGAAATGTCATCCACATTATTCTTAACAAAATATGGAAAATACATAATTTTAATGATGCAACGTTGTACAGCTGACGGAAGAAAATTGGATACTTTAATAAAACAATTTGTAGCAGCACAACTATCAATATCAGGACAGACTTTTGTAGCAATTGCAATAATTTTCCATGATGGTCCTTCCACCACATCTGGACATTACACCGCCTACCTAAAATGTGACACAGGCTGGACACTTTGTAATGATGCCCAGTTGGTTTTCAAACAACGTTTGCCTAGTGAATTACCAAATTCCTACCTAATATTTTTAAAGCCAAAGTTTTATGAAGATAATTCACTCTCTGAGGAATTTATTATTATAATTTAATAGGACTAACATTGGACAATTTACATAAAGAAGAAGTGCAAAAATACCATTTGGCCTCAAGGAAAGGTATATTTTTGAATTATGGACTTTTTGGTGGTCATTTATTCGGTGATTATTTTAATGCGGCAACATTTACAGTTTTTATAAGTTAAAGTTATAAAATGTTGTAATCTGTACATTTTTCATATATGTATTATTTGTATTTTCTGGTATTTTACTGAAAATAGTATGTTGTTTTTTTTTTAACAATCTTTTTGATTGGTATTTTTTTGGCCGCTGTTAAGTGATGAGTACCATTGAAATCACTATTTCTAGTAAAATTCAATATATTCTGAGAACAGCAAAAAAGGCAAACAACTTACTTTGTGGAAATTATGTTGTGTTGTAAAAAATGTATTATTATATGTTATAATTTTTTTTTCTTTTCTTTCACAGATCCAAATTTTAAAATAAGCAATTTTTAAGAATTTATATTTGAATGAAAAACAGAAAAAAATGTATACCATTTTTTATTCCTAATACTGTGAAGGTAAGTTTAACTAAGTCTCAATATGCAGAAGGAAGAGGCCTACAAGAAGCTACAAAGTTGAAACACGTTTCTAAAAACACTCTGTTTATGTAGTTTTGAAATCTGACCAAAATCAGATATCATGTGACCTGCAAAAAAAGAGATTTGAGGGGTTCATAATATTTCACCTTTTTAGCTGTTGAAGCACTGCAATCATTTCAATCATTCTTCTTTGAACATCTTTGCAGACAAAACTCTGTGCTTACTTTTATCATTCGCAAGGAATTTAAAAACGGAAATATGTCACTTTTTGTAACATAGTTATTGTGTAAGATACTGTTTCATATTTAGAAAGAGAGGAAAAGGCACTCTGTGCACTTGTTATACTCCATGTAAATACAACCTCATCATGCAGACCACTTTGCGTTGATAGGGTGTTCTATAATTGTTGTTGTGCATGATTGCACTGAATACTCATAGAACAAGACACATGTCTAGATTTATCAGAAATCATAAATCTCGATATGTGTGTGAATGCTGTACCATTCTAAAATTGGTGTAGGAAAACACAACAAGGAGAATTGTTTTCATTTCTCCACATTTTTATATCTTCAATGCATGCTGAAATGTTCAGCATATATTGAAGGAGAAAAATGCATTTTCTCATTGTTTTTGTGCAGGAAGGTGTGTCTTCCTGCAGAAAAACAAACAGCACATGACACAGATATCCTTGCACTATGGTGCAAGGGTGCCTGTGTCACCACATGGCTGCAGTTTAAGCAGCCGTGCAGAGAAAAGCATAGATTTGCAACATATTTATGTACATATGTTGCATCCCTGTGCTTCGGAAGTACTACAGCACACTGCAGTTAAAGAGGTTACTGTGTGATGCTGCAGCACTTCCTCATAGTTCTGCACTTATACATTCACCATACGCTACTAATGCATTCATTCAGTCAATTACGTACTACACATACCTTCATCTGAACTTTCACACACTAACAAAGAAATTTAGCTCTTTTTTTAAACCAGGAAAGTTAGTTCTTACAAGAACTTTTTTTTCCTTCTTTCTTCTTTTATAATTCTTTGGGGGTTTTCTAAACAATTTTAAATTTTTGGGGGTTTTTCTGCAAAAAAAAAAACGAAAAACAAAACAGGAGAAACCAAACAATGAACTTCAGGGAACAATGAAAAAAAATAAAAAATAAATAGCAAATGTGACTTTCTTGGCGGCGGCAGATCAGATCGATCGACTGCTCACCATAGCACAAACTCGCATTGCACTTAGTGCAGAGCACTTTTAAAAATTGAAATTGAGGACGGAAGTCCAAGGTTTGGGCTGATGGATGCACTCTTGATGTGCTCGGCTGCGATAAGGTGGATGGCGCAGGAGTGTTTCTCATCCGTCGGCACTCTTCTCGTGCAAGATTGTTTGGATAAAGGGTCCTCATGTGCTTTATCATACTTGCCGTGCCGCAAGAGTATTTCTTGTTAGGATCCCCTCTCAATAGGACTCTTTTGCAAATTTTGCACGTGACCAAGGTGGCATTGGTCTTATTCTGCCCCTCGGGAAAAGTAAAGCATTTCCACACCACTGAAGAAAAACGTTTTTTGAGTGGTGCCTCCGGCAAAAATTCATCCTCAGAACTATGAGGTGATGCACGTGATGCCTGCTGCCCTAAAGCCATTTTTGGTTGAAAAAAGTTAGAGCTAAGTGTAAACTTAGTCTAAAAAATCTTCTTCTCTCCAAAGATATGGTTCTCCAAAGAAGCTCAAAGAAGAATGATTGAAATGGGTGGGGGATCCACGCACCGTGCGCTTACGCAGCACGCACCCAGCACGCATCCGCGAAATTGAATTAAAAATAATTATAGGATTAGATGTAAAAATATATTAGTTTTAAGACTAGTTTAGAGTTTGTCTTCAATTAATATTCACATGAAATACATATATATATATGTTTTTTAAATGTTAAATATTTCGCGGGATTCGCGCACGTACCGTGTCATAGACGCAGATGATGCATCGAGGAAGCGCGTAAACGTCGCATTACGTACATCGAACATGTCGCGTATAGGCTGGGAGTTGCGTACCGGTCGCATTGCGATCGCGCACTAATCACGTACCCAACTCGTACCATGCGCGGATGCTTTTATGTAGGGATCGAGAACGGTGCGCTTAGGGTGCTCAGATCCAAAAACATTGAAAAAAAATATATAGAAAATCAAGTTTTGCACATATAGTTAAAAAAATATTTTGAAAAATATAAAAAAAATATGTTTGAAAAACCCATTAAGTTCAAATAATATTTTTTAATTTTTAAAAGAATTAATTGAAAAAATAAGTTTAATAAATGGTGATAAAAAAGTATTTAAAAAAAATGTAATTAATGAATTGAAAAATATGGAAATCCAATCAAAATCATTAAACATGATATCTTCAGTGATAAGTTATAGATAGGAATTAGCATTTAAAAAACCTTTGAAATTCACTGAAAAAACCATAGGTTTCATGCACGTTATAGTTAGGAATTGGCATTTAAAAAACCTTTGAAATTCACTGAAAAAACCAAAGGTTTCAGGGGCGTTATAGTTAGGAATTGGCATTTAAAAAACCTTAGAAATTCACTGAAAAAACTGTAGGTTTCAGGGGTGTTATAGTTAGCTGGACATTTCCCTCGTACAAAACCTAGAAATTCCCCTGTTATAGTTAGTTCAGCTAACTATAACTCGCGCCCCCGCAATGCACTGCTGATGACGTCACATATTACATCACTCATGACATGGTCAGTTACATCACTGATGACATCACTGATGACATCTCAAATGACATCACTGATGACATCACTGATGACGTCATCCATGTGATAAATTAGTGCATCTTCTCACACCCTAATATAACCTTTGATACACCGACTCAAAATTTCAGACGGCCATTTTGACAACCATAGATACTCCAATACCAATAGCTACACACCCACTCATTGACTTTTAGGTCTACATACATGTCCACTCACTCACCTCTACAGTCACTCATACTTACAGTCACTCTGTGCATTTATACACCTATATAGACACTCACACACCGCCAATCATCCATTGAGGTACTGACACATCTAGTCAGTCATGCAAATAATTAATCACAGTCCAATTTACTCACCTATACAGTTAAACACACTCAAGTTCACTTACTCATAAAAATACTAACAAATTCTGTGTCTTCCTGCAGAAAAACAAACAGCACATGACACAGATATCCTTGCACTATGGCGCATACAGCCACTCCCAAAATCAAACACTGTCACATATAGGTAGTTATATACTCTTACACACATATACACTACGTTTCACATATGTAGTTACTGACACATGTACAACTGAGATATACATTTAATCACTAACACACCCATACATACACTCACCCAACCATACAGTCCATCACAGATGCACTCTTAAAACAATGCACCCACTGAATCCACTGAATCACCCACTCACACATCTAGTCACAGAGTCACACACACCCTACCCACACACTCAGGCACCCATACAGATAGTCAGACAACCAATCAATAACCCATATAGACACTCATATAGCTATTCACAAAACCATGCAGCCACTTATACACCAACACACAGACACATACAGACATTCACACAGTTTAGTCACTAGTCTGCAGTAAGATACATTTAATGACTCACTTATAGAGTCAGTTACGCACCTAGAAAATCGTCCATTCACACACTTGTACACCCACTTATTTTTCAACAGGCCTTTCCCTATATATATTAAACATATTAAAACTGTTCAGAAACACATACTCAATGGATGATGTCATCAGTGATGTCATCAGTGATGTAATTTGAGATGTCATCAGTGATGTCATCAGTGATGTCACTGACCATGTCATGAGTGATGTAATATGTGACGTCATCAGCAGTGCACTGCGGGGGCACGAGTTATAGTTAGCTGAACTAACTATAACAGGGGAATTTCTAGGGTTTTGTACGAGGGAAATGTCCAGCTAACTATAACACCCCTGAAACCTATGGTTTTTTCACTGAATATATATATATACATATATATATATTATATATATATATATATATATATATATCTTTTTATTTATTTTTACCACCCATCGCAGGGCGAGAGAGGGAGCTGCGGCGCAAATGCAGCTGCTAGCTGCATACCTTGCTGTTGTCTGCGACATCAAGGGGCGCAGCCTACTCCATTTTATTAGAGGCAGAGGTGGCAGCACTTGTTTTTTTATGTGCTGTGCCACCTCCCCTCCATTCTGTTTGCAGGCCTGAGAGCAGGTACGCCCTTCAGGAGCATCGTCTGTATTGGTGGAGGGTGCACTGGTATGTGAGCCACAACACTCGAGTCAGTGCACCCAACAGCAGCTGACGTATCTCTGGGCTGACATTATAGACCACGTGCAGGACCTGCTCAACCTGTTAGGCATTGAGATTACGGGGCTCGGTGAGTAATTGTTTGTTATGTTTATGTTCTACGATGCTAATATATTTTTTTCTTATAGCATGCTGCTCACACTCAGAGTTAAGTTTACGTCATGAATATTATGTGATCCAGTTGCTCAATACTACCTATTCATACTAGTCAGTTCTAAATTGGGCTGATTATTTAAGATGTGTTAGCATTCTCTGCATCTTTATTTATGTAGCTCTCACAGTCCCAAGCAATCTCACAGTGATGTGTGGTATGTATCTATGCACTGAAAAAAGGGAGACTGAGTTGTCCCATCAAGGGATTGAGAAACGAGAATAAGATGAGAATGAATGATCATTTGTTGCAATGTATTAGTCCCAAATGTAGTTTAGAAAATATGGAATAGGGCTTATGACGATTAGGATGGTCAGCTCAATATAGATACTAGTACTATAGGTGACCTGATTTAGAAACGTACAATGTTACTGCGTTTGCCTGTCAAAATATTTTTTAGGAGTTTAATTGTACCACTGATCTATTTTTTTGCATCTTCTTTATTTCTTACATCAGCACCCAAGGGCAAGAAGATGAGTAGTTACCAGCAAGTCCTGTTATTATTATTATTTCCCTAACTTTTACCTCTGCCTACTATTAGAATAATTTTAACTTTGTCTTTTTTAATGCTGTCTCGTCTCCTTTTTTTAAACTCCTCTATCGCATGTTTGTTAAATTCTTGTTATCCCTGCATTATAATTTTTTCTATATTTCATGTTTTTGTAGCTGGCTTCCTCCTGTCTGTACTAGTTTGTAGTTTTCTTCTGCTTTGTTAATAAGCTTTCCCTCTTCCCCATTTATGATGTGGTACTGGAAGACTAAGAGAACATATTTTTGGTACTTACTGTGGATTGCAGGCCCAAGTAAGCTAATATTATTTATCATGCACGTTTGTTGAGAAGGCTTTCTTTTTCTTGCTCATGCTCAAACAGTTAAAAAGAGAGAGTGGCCATGGTCATGGTATACCCCCCAATGCTGTGCTATAAATTATTCATTTATACAGTATACCAGCAGTTTCCGTGACAGTGCAGCCTGGCAGGAAAGTATGAGGTCCCATTGAAAACCTCAAAAGAAAGGAGCATCTTTGTCAGGCATTTGACTAGGCCCCATTTGTCCAACTCAAGGATCATACTTTTCCCAGTTGAATCTCCTCTTTTCATGACATACTAATTCGATCCGTATTTACTGCTCAAACTGACATTGCAACATGGAATTGGTCAGGTTCCAATGTGTTGGCACCTCCTGTATGAGGGCTTTAAATGCCCTCTTTTAGCATGCCATTGCTGAATGATCCTCAACTGCTTTCAGTCTTTAAAAGAATGGCTGAAATGGGTACAGATTCTTCTGCAGGTGGTCAGTAAGCTTTGTTTGGAGAAAAACCGGCACAATGATGGTGATGCAATGTGCCAAACACAGGACTCAGAAATATTTACTATCTGCCAAGGCCTTAACTATATTACTGTCATTTTCTGTGACAACCAACCCAATTCTGAGACCTCTGGGCCACATCCATTCGAACACCTTGCTGTTAAAGTATTCCAAGATGTTTGTACCTGCATGGGATTTCTCCATGGTGAACATGGCTACTGTTGTATGCCACCGAACACCCATAGAAGTTTCTTCAGCACCAAAACATATAAATAGCTTTTGGCTAACCCCCAAAAAAGAGATACAGTGTGCATTGATACACATGTAATCAGTGGCTTGACAACTGATCCACATGTATGCCGTCCAGTGGATAGTGAGAACAGCACACTGCTGCAAAGCTTGTCCTATCAATTGCAGCACATTGTGATTGTCAACTGGAACAGCAACTCTGGCAAAATAGGTCCTGCTGGGAACCTTCCATTCTGGGCAGATGACCGCCACAAATTCTAAAAAAACACCCACTCATTCTACAAAAGAAAAAGGGAGGACGTCCAGCACTAATAATTTAGCCAGCTTCCTGTTAAACCAACGTGCCATTGGGTAGTTGTGTTCATACAGCCTCTGCTGCCTAAACATGCCTGTTATGGTAGCCTAGATTTTTTTCATTTCTGGGGCCACTGCCATTGACGCAGGCGACTTCCAGAGAGAAGATGAACTAGCAGGTGGTAGACTCAATGCACGTCTTATTGGGACAGTCACTGTATGCTGCTGTGTAGGCATGGGCTAAAATTCCGTTCCGCTCGTGGAAATTGCGATAATTTGGCATTTTGGCGTTCCGCGTAAAGTGCAAAAATGTCAAAATTTCCGCAATCCGCATCTTACCGGTAATTTTTTTCTGGCTCGCGCTGTAAATAAATATATTCTCGCGTGCGCGCGATCGCCTAACCTGAATCCCCGCGTTCGCCGACAAGTTTTCCCGATCCGGTCGTGTTCTCCATGAGATGTTGGATTGTTGGTAGCCATTTGCGCTGTCTCGCGACAGTTTGCGCCCGCATTAACGTCATTCGTCACGCGATCATGTCATTTGTCGCACAATCACGTCTTTCTTCTCGCGATCATGCACCGCGAGAGTATGAGATGATTGAGATCTCGAAAACGTCATTCTCCACCGAGAGCGCGAGGACGCGGGCACGTCATATCGAACGCGAGTGGGCGAGACAAGTGAAAACAAGATGGCCGCACCCGTGAGCAACCACATGGGTATGTTGGCGAGCCGCGATCACGCAAAAAATACCACGAACAGGTGGGAAAAAGAACTTCCGCGTCTTCGCGATACTTCCGGCGTGTTTGCGGAGATTTTCAACATTTTCGCGATAGTTTGCGAAAGTGAATTTCGCAAATTCTGCCCACCCCTACTTCTGTGGTGTTTCCAACTGACTCTTATGCCATGGTTGCTGAGGCGGGGTGATACTGGCACACTGCTGGGGACAAGGCTGATTTGCATGAAGATGTCACCATCTTCTTCCAACTCCCACTCTGATCGGAGCTGATTCCCTTCTCTCAGCACCTTCACCACCAGCACTACTTTTTTAAGGTGCGCCTTCCAGCAGATTGCATGATGTTTTTCATATGGGTTGTTTGGCCTCCAGTACCCTAGTGTGAACTAGGCTTACCTCGACAAACACTTGCATGGCAAATGGAGCATATTGCAATGTTCTCCTCCTGCCTGCTAATCGTAAAGAAGTCCTAAACTAGGGAGGTATACTTTTTCAGTGAGCTTCTGGTGCCACTGCCAATGACAGAACTGAAGGTAGGCGGGTGTGTCTATGATTGTCTTTCTGCAGTGCGTACTTCTGAGGTAGTGGGGGATGGAGGTCTCAGCAGGGGCCTTACGATTGGAAGCTGGTGGTAGTACCACATCCCCCGAAGCAGGTTAAATAGGAGGGGTAACGTGGATCTCCTCTGGCCCAGCTTCCATGACAGTGTCTGTCTCTTCATCCTCCTCATCCCCTTCCATAATTGTAAGGCTTTCAGGAACTTTCTTTTTCCTGATCCTTTCCTGGCATGTCTCAGACTCAGTCGGTGGTTTAATCCAAGTCCAGATAATCATAAGGGAGACTTGAAGAAGATATCACTAATTTTCTCTTCTTAAATTTCTCAAAAACTACTGAACGAAATTGCACCATATAACAAAGCACAATCTGCGTAACAACATCTACCTTTCTGCCAAATTTGGTGTAAATCTGTCCAGCGGTTCAGGCTGTAGGTTCAACATCTCGTTCCTATGGAAATTAACCCTTATTTCATGCCCCTATTTCTCAGGCCCCACTGTACGAATCACCCCCAAACTTCCCATGATACACAGAACCGGCTTTGACACTTGTTTAGGAAAATGTCATGAAGATTGATCAAACAGCGTGAAAGTTATAGGCAAGTCAAAAAATGCTTTTCCTATGGAAACTATAATTACCTACTTGCAGAAAGTCAGACACCCACTCACACACTGATACCAACATTCACACAGCCACTCAGATGACATATGTGAGAAGTATCATTCAGTAGTATAGAAATAATAATAATTTACCTTATGCAGTAGCTTAGTATCTCTCTATCTTCAAGTCTCAGAAACTTTTACAAAATACTTACACTCACTGGATGGTGCCAACAGTGATGTCATCAGTGATGTCCCTGATCATGTCATCAGTGAGAGATATATATATATATATATTACCTACTGGCGGTCGCCAGTAGGTAGTTATAGTTAGGACCCCTTTTCCATAGGAAAACCTCAACATTCTATTTTGAATAACTTTGGCGCCGGTCGACGAATCCTCGCGAATTTCTCAAAATAGGTGGGGCGCTATGCTCCGCTCCTACCCTGAAAGTCTCGGGGGGATTCGTCAAGCGGGGGCTGAGATAAAAGGGGGGTCCCAAAACGCGTTTTTCCCATGCATTTTTCCATAGGACCTTTAGAACGAGCTACAGCCCGAACGGCTGAACAGAATTACTAGAAATTTGGCAGAGAGGTAGTCCCTAGGTCAAGGAAGTGCCTTTTGTAGGTTTGGTGTAAATCTGTTCAGTAGATTCTGAGAAAATAGCCTTTAAATCAATATATATATCTGAGCCCGCTTACGGTACGCTTACCGTACGCTTACCGTAAGCGTACGGTGGCGTGCGCGAGCGCGATTCTGATTGGCTCTTAGACCTTAGTAAACATTCGAACCGGCCAAAACCAGGAAGCGGCGTCCGCCATTTTGTCTCTCGCATTGAGAGTTATTTCTCAAACTTGATGCCCAAAAACATGTTACGGGGCATTTTTGACAACTCCCTCCCACACAGTCATGTTGAGGGAGTCCCCAAACATCCCCCAAGAGCAAAAACGGTTTTATTTTTTTTTCGGCAATTTCGCCGAGTACGCTTACCGTACGCTTACCGTAAGCGTACGGTAAAAAAAATAAAATAAAAAAAAACACTATCCACACTTACCCCACCCCCTGTGCTTTTGGTGGCCGGAGGCCACCAAATGTACAGGGCTTATTAATAGGTAAAAAAAACTAAATTTTGGCAACATGAAATTATAAAATCGAAATAAAAAAAACACTATCCACATTGACCCCACCCCCTGTGCTTTTGGTGGCCGAAGGCCACCAAATGTACAGGGCTTATTAAAGTTGATAAAAACCGTGCACGGAACGAACTGCGTTAAGTGGGCGCGCACGCCTCGAATGGCGTAAAGTAACTTAGCATTTAAAAAACCGTACAAATTCACTGAAAAAACCATAGGTTTCACACACGTTATAGTTAGGAATTAGCATTTAAAAAACCTTGCAAATTCACTGAAAAAACCATAGGTTTCACACATGTTATAGTTAGCGGAAATTTTACTGATAAAAAAACCAGTGAAATTGCCCCGTTATAGTTAGTGCTGGCAACTATAACTCACGCGACCGCAATCTTCTGCTGATGACATATGTGTCTTTATGAAAAAAATATATTTGTAATATATGTATAGCTAAAAATGTATGGAAGAAGACATGGGCAAATAAGTGTCTAAATACAGTATTAGCATCAGCCGAAGATTGCGGTCGCGTGAGTTATAGTTGCCAGCACTAACTATAATGGGGCAATTTCACTGGTTTTTTTATCAGTAAAATTTCCGCTAACTATAACATGTGTGAAACCTATGGTTTTTTCAGTGAATATATATATATATATTCACTGAAAAAACCATAGGTTTCACACACGTTATAGTTAGGAATTAGCATTTAAAAAACCCTGCAAATTCACTGAAAAAACCATAGGTTTCACACATGTTATAGTTAGCAGGACATTTCACTCGTGAAAAACCAATGAAATTCCCCCGTTATAGTTAGTGCAGGCAACTATAACTCACGCGACCGCAATCCTCTGCTGATGACGTCAGATATTACATCACTGTATTTAGACACCTATTTACCCATGTCTTCTTCCATTAATCTTTAGCTATACATATATTACAAATATTTATTTTTCATAAAGACACATATGTCATCAGTGATGTAATATCTGACATAATCAGCAGAGGATTGCGGTCGCGTGAGTTATAGTTGCCTGCACTAACTATAACGGGGGAATTTGATTGGTTTTTCACGAGTGAAATGTCCTGCTAACTATAACATGTGTAAAACCTATGGATTTTTCAGTGAATTTGCAAGGTTTTTTAAATGCTAATTCCTAACTATAACGTGTGTGAAACCTATGGTTTTTTCAGTGAATTTGTACGGTTTTTTAAATGCAAATTTTTTTTTGAGATTTTTGGTAAAAAATAATATCCAACCTATGTATAAAATAATATATGTACTATATCCTGCATTATGGAATGGTTAATTTTTTTAAAATTAATGTTTACATACAGTTGTTATCTTCTACAACTCTTGAAACTTGTATTTTTATTTTTTTTAATGCATTTTTTGCCGTGCGCGTACGGTAAGCTGACGCTACGCGCTCCGTACGTCATAAGTACGGTGCGCTTACGTAATACGTACGTGACGTACGCGTACACGCATGCGCGTTGCACGGAACCAACGTCGCGGTTACGCGGGTGCGTGTAATGCGCATGCGCGAGTGCGTCCTACGTACGCGCTCCGTAAGCGCTCCGTAAGCGTTTGCGCATGCGTACTTGTTTACGAGCGCGTACCGTAAGCTTACGGAGCGCGCACGGTAGGTCATGTGATCCACAAAGAACACTTTTCATTGGTTGAAACTACTTTCAGTTCCAGAAACTTCCCACACCACACCCATTCCCCTCATTACTGCTTGAGATCCCCTAGGAGAAGGAGCTGAATTGACATTGAGATACAATGGCAGAACAACAGTCCTCTTCTGAGAGTGAGGCTAGCAACACCATCATCAGACAGAGAAGGAGGAAACAAAAGGATTCTTTTGTGTGGGAGTATTTTACTTTTCCAGAGGGGCAGAAAAAGGTCAATGCTCCATTGGTCACTTGCAGACTTTGTGAGCGTGTTTTATCTAGAGGAGATCCAAGGAAGAAGTATTCCTTTGGAAATCACTCTATGATGAGACACCTTAGGGATAAACATCCCAGGACCTTTGCTCGACATACTGAAGAAAACTCTTCAGTAAGTCACCGGAGCCCAACCTCAGAAGCTCAGCCGAGTACATCATCGGCAGCTCAGCTGAGCCCTTCCTCTGAGGTGGGAGCATCACCTTCTTCAGCTCCTCTGGACATTAACCCTCGATTTCGGAGGGTTTCAATGAGGTGTACAACGTGTTGTGGTCTTATTGTTTTTGGGGAGACCAGTGTTTCCCTTATTAACAATAAGATAGACCAGCACGTTTGTAGACGTTCATAGTATTCCCATTCTTTCTTTCCTCTATCCCTGTATTAACCCAACGGCTCTTTTAAGAGCCAACCTTACCTCACAATTTTTTTTATTTTTTTTAAGCTTTCCTTTTTGAAAATTTTTTTTTTGCCGTGCGCGCACAGTACGCGTAATAGTTACGCGAAGTTCGCGGAATTTTTCTCGCGGAATTTCTCCGTTTACGCCATGCGCGCACGCTACGCGCATTCCGCGATTTTTTGAAAAAAAATTAAATTAATTTTTGCCCTTGGGGGTCCTTCTGGGACCCCCTGACCAAGGCTGGGGGTCAGGAACTGTCCACTCTGCCCCCTTTTCACGTTCTCCACCTTTGTTTTTCACCCCCTCAGACTGCGAGAGACAAAATGGCGGCCGACACTTCCTGGTTTCGACCGATTCGAATGTTTACTAAGATCTAAAAACCAATCAGAATCGCGCTCGTGCACGGCAGCGTGCGCGTACGGTAAGCTTACGGTACGCGCTCGGAGCGCGCCTATAGATATTTATATTGATTTAAATGCTATTTTCTCAGGAAATACTGAACCGATTTACACAAGACCTTCAAAAGGCACATCCCTGACCTGAGGGCTACCTCTCTGCCAAATTTCAAGTAATTCTGTTCAGCCGTTCGGGCTGTAGCTGTGTCTAAAGGTCCTATGGAAAAATGCATGGGGAAAACGCGTTTTGGGACCCCCCTTTTTTCTCAGCCCCTGGTTGACGAATCACCCCGAGACTTTCAGGGTAGGGGCTGAGCGGAGCGCCCCATTAGTTTTGAAAATTTCGCGAGGATTCGTCAACTGGCGCCAAAGTTATTCAAAATAGAATTTTCAGATTTCCTATGGAAACACGGTCCTAACTATATCTATCTACTGGCGACCGCCAGTAGATAATATATATATATATATATATATATATATATATATATATATATATATATATATATATATATATATATATGAACACAGAGCATTCACCAATTTCTCTCAAGGAAAAGAAAGAATGCACGAACTCCTCTTCGTCGGTAGATACTGTCGTTTTTATTCAGCTCTCAAATCTCCCTTATGTCATGACGCGTTTCGGCCGGCGAACGGCCTTGATCACATGATATATATATATATTCCAAATGTACTTGCTCCGCAATTGAAGACACCCACACAACGCTGAGTTTCAACCTTCTTTATTCGGGAGGCAGCAGCGGACTCATGGAGAACCCCACAGCGTAATGTTGCGCCACTTGCCTACGCGTTTCGAGAGCCAATCTCTTCCTCATGGCATGGCGTTTGTCGGGAGGACGGAAGCATGGACATCATTCGATACAGGTGATAAAGTTAATCTTAGTCCCGCCCCAGTGGGCGTGTTTCTGCAAAGCACCCTGGTTGATGTAGTTCAGGGCAATGTCAACGGTCCATAGTGGGTGCCAATTCCATCAATCCCTCAGTCATTCTTGCCCATCGGGTCGCTGGCGATCCCCTTCTGAGTCCGTTGCTTTAGTGATGCCCCTGCGAACAGGTACGTTGTTCCGTATACTGTGCCATGATTGTGACACAGGACCTGCTGCGAGCAGAGGGGTTGTCTTCGTGACCCTAGCTGGCCACACATATTCCAAATGTACTTGCTCCGCAATTGAAGACACCCACACAACGCTGAGTTTCAACCTTCTTTATTCGAGAGGCAGCAGCGGACTCATGGAGAACCCCACAGCGTAATGTTGCGCCACTTGCCCACGCGTTTCGAGAGCCAATCTCTTCCTCATGGCATGGCGTATGATCGGGAGGACGGAAGCATGGACATCATTCGATACAGGTGATAAAGTTAATCTTAGTCCCGCCCCAGTGGGCGTGTTTCTGCAAAGCACCCTGGTTGATGTAGTTCAGGGCAATGTCAAGGGTCCATAGTGGGTGCCAATTCCATCAATCCCTCAGTCATTCTTGCCCATCGGGTCGCTGGCGATCCCCTTCTGAGTCCGTTGCTTTAGTGATGCCCCTGCGAACAGGTACGTTGTTCCGTATACTGTGCCATGATTGTGACACACGGACCTGCTGCGAGCAGAGGGGTTGTCTTCGTGACCCTAGCTGGCCACACATATTCCAAATGTACTTGTTCCGCAATTGAAGACACCCACACAACGTACCTGTTCGCAGGGGCATCACTAAAGCAACGGACTCAGAAGGGGATCGCCAGCGACCCGATGGGCAAGAATTACTGAGGGATTGATGGAATTGGCACCCACTATGGACCCTTGACATTGCCCTGAACTACATCAACCAGGGTGCTTTGCAGAAACACACCCACTGGGGCGGGACTAAGATTAACTTTATCACCTGTATCGAATGATGTCCATGCTTCCGTCCTCCCGACAAACGCCATGCCATGAGGAAGAGATTGGCTCTCGAAACGCGTAGGCAAGTGGCGCAACATTACACTGTGGGGTTCTCCATGAGTCCGCTGCTGCTTCCCGAATAAAGAAGGTTGAAACTCAGCGTTGTCTGGGTGTCTTCAATTGCGGAGCAAGTACATTTGGTATATATATATATACATATATATATATATACACACACACACACATTTTTATCTATCTATATATACTGAAAAAAACAAAGGTTACAAGGACGGTATAGTTAGCAATTGATATTGAAAAAATCTCTCAAAAAATCAAAGGTTAAAGGGACGTTCTAATTAGGGTCAGATTTTACTCATATAAAACCAGAGAAATGCAGCCCACAATGCACTGCTTATTACCTCACATACTACATCAGTCATGACATGGTCAGTGACATCACTGATGAAATCACTGATGACATCTCAAATGGCATCACTGATGACATCAGTGATGACTTCAGCCAGTGACTGTGAGTATTTTTTTAAAAGTTTATGAGTGTTAAATATATATATCAAGGTATACTGGTGGATCAGTGGGCATATGAGTGACTCATTGAGTGAGTGAGTGACTGTCTGTATGTGAATGATTAGGTGTCTTGGTGAATGTATGGGTGAGTGACTGGTTAAGTGAATTTGTGTATCTGTCTGTCAGTTGATATCTAAGTGGGTGTATGAGTGTGTTAGTGGTACATGAATGACTGTATGGGTGATTGATTGTTTGCCTGACTACCTCTATGGCTGGCTGGGTGTCTGTGTGTGCGGGTGAGGAGGTGTGTGACTACTTGTATATATGCAGGAGTGGGTAAGCCGATGGCTGTATGGGTGAGTGAGTGCATGTGTGAGAAGCTGTATGGGTGAGTGAGTGCCTGTATGGCTGAGTCGGTGATTGAGTGCTTGTGTCAGTATGAGTGGCTATATGGGTGAATGTGTATATAGATCTATGAATCAGTGAATGGGTGTGTAAGTACTGGTTTGGCTCTGTGAATGGGTTTGTGAATGGTTGCATGGGTGTGGCTGTGGGTGTTTAAAAGATTCTATGGGGTGTGAGTGGGTGCGTCAGAGATGCAGTGGATGATGTCATTATTGATGTGATCAGTGAAGCCATTTCATATGTCATCAGTGATGTCATCATGAATGTCACTGACCATTTCATGAGTTATGTAATATGTGTATTGCGGGGGCATGAGTAATAGTAAACTCAGGTAACTATAACAGCTGAAATTTTAATTTTATGTTTGCTCTATTTGCTAACTATAATGTCCTTGTAACCTTTGGTCTTTTCAGTGAATTTCTAAGGATTTTAAAAGCTAATTCCTAACTATAACATCCCTGTAATATTAGTTTTTTTAGTGAATTGCTGAGGTTTTTTAACTAGCAGTCACATTTGCAGAGTGGTGGAGAAAGGGGGCTGGGCCTTGGACCAGCTCTTAGGAATTCCACTGCATAAGACTTACAGGAGGTACCAGGAGGGCTTCTTGGCCCCCAAGGTCCCTCTGGAGCCAAGGTGGTTTTATCCCCCAACTAGTAGTGTAATGGGAAGTGTGTTTGCAGAGTGTTGGAAAAGGGGGCGTGGCCTCTGACGTCTCAGAAATCCTTCTGTGTGAGACTTTCTGCAGGTAACACATGGGGTAGCTGGCCCCCAAGGATGTCCCTGGGGGCCAAATACCCCTCCTATTACTTCCAGTAAGTCCTATACAGCAGGATTGCGAAGATCTGTTAGCAGGCCATGCCCCCTTTCTCCATCACTCTGCAAACACACCTCCTGATATACTACTAGTAGAGGGATGAAGTCCCTTGGCTATTAAGGGTCCTTGGGAGCCAGCTACCCCTCCTGTTATCTCCAGCAAGTCCCACACAGTGGGTTTGCTGAGAGGTTTCTGGTGGCCATGCCCTCTTTCTCCTCCGCTCTGCAAGCGTGCCTCCTGGCGCACTTCTATTTGGGGGATGAAATCCCCTTGGCTCTTGCGGGTCCTTGGAGGTTTACTAGCTCACCTGTTACCTCCAATATGCCCCACATAGCTGGATTGCTGAGAGGTGGTATGAGGCCATGCCCCCTTTCTCCACCACTCTGCAAGCGTGCCTCCTGGTGCATTGCTGCTTGAGAGATGAAGTCCACTTTAGTCCGGAGGCAAGGGGACATCATACCCCCACCAGCAGTACGCCAAGAGGGGTGGAGAAAGGGGCATGGCCTGCAAACACCTCTCAGCAATCCCACTGTGTGGGGCTTACTGGTGGTAACAGGTAGGCTACTTGGCCCCTAAGGACTCTTAGCAGCGATGGGGACTTCATGCCCCAACCAAGAGCAGGCCATGAGGTGCGCTTGCAGAGTAGTGGAGAAAGAGGTCAGTGCCTCAGGGGAGTTGCCGGCTTCTGATTATTTTATTCCTTTTAGACAGGGGAGCTGTGTGGCCCCCCTTTCCTTGACCCTTTTGGGCCCTAAGGACCCCATCCCCTGTGGCCTGA
This sequence comes from Triturus cristatus, assembly GCF_964204655.1. Lineage (NCBI taxonomy): Eukaryota > Metazoa > Chordata > Amphibia > Caudata > Salamandridae > Triturus > Triturus cristatus. The sequence continues at coordinate 554,211,950 of NC_140592.1, read as the reverse complement.
GCCATTCTTTTATCTTTCCATTAAATCCAATTTTTGTCCTGGGGACTCAATCCCCGGGGGCTAGGCCTTTATTTCTTTATATTTATTTAAAGGAAAGGGGACCATACGCCCCCCCTCAGCAGGGATATTGTGGCCCCAGGAACCCCATTCCTCAGGGCATGGCCATCTCATTGGTGACCAAGGGGGAACCTGAAGCCTAATGGTCCAGGCCGGCTCCCGCCTCCTACGGGAGCAGACATTGCTTTTTTCATCCAGGGAGATGCTGACATGCAGATCCTTTGGTGTAAAAAACAAAGTGTGCACCGCTTTCAACAAGCGAGAATAAAAAATGCTCTCACTTTTTCAAAGCAGAGCACTCTTGTTTGCTATGGGATGGCCGATCCAATAGCAAACTGCAATGTCCTGGGGGTGGGCACCAGTAGGGGGGTCCTCGCCATCTTGAAAATAGCCCCAGGGAGGTGGTGGTCCCTGGGGCAGTGGGGGGCTGTGGGTCTCCTGCATTTAAGTATAGTAGCCCTGGGCAGGTGGCGTCTCTGGGGCTGCATGGGGGCCAGAGCCCCCCATGTATCCAATTACATATAGCCCCAGGGAGGTGGTGGTCCCCAGGGCTGTGTGGGGGGCTAGAGCCACCCCACACATTATAATTAAAAATAGCCCCAAAGAGGTGGCATTCCATGGGGCTGCGGAGGCCCCCGCATTTGTATTTTGGGACTAAATTATATATCACCTACTGGTGGTCACATGTATGTGAGTGGGTGTGTATATATATATATAAATTCACTGAAAAAACCATAGGTTTCACACGTTATAGTTAGCTGGACATTTCACTCGTACAAAACCAATGAAATTCCCCCGTTATAGTTAGTTCAGCTAACTATAACTCGCGCGCCCGCAATCCACTGCTGATGACGTCACATATTAAATCACTCATGACATGGTCAGTGACATCACTGATGACATCACTGATGACATCTCAAATGACATCACTGATGACATCACTGATGACATCATCTAGTGAGTATGTGTTTTATAACAATTTGAATATGTTTAATATATATAGGGAAAGGCCTGTTTAAGAATGTGTGGGTGTACAAGTGTGTAAATGGATGATTTTCTGTGGTGCATAACATGATTCTTTAAGTTAGTCATTAAATGTATCTTACTGCAGACTAGTGAGTAAACTGTCTAAATGTATGTATGTGTCTGTATGTTGGTGTATAAGTGGCTGCATGGTTTTGAGAACAGCTATATGAGTGTCTATATGAGTTATTGATTGCTTGTGTGAGTATCTGTATGGGTTCATAAGTGTTTGTGTGGGTAGGGTGTGTGTGACTCTGGATATAGATGTGTGAGTGGGTGATTCTATAGGTGCATGGTTTTAAGAGTGCATCTGTGTTGAACTGTATGGTTGGGTGAGTGTATGGGTGTGTTAGGGATTGCATGTATATCTCAATGGTACATGTGTGACTAACTACATATGTGAAAGGCAGTATATATGCGTGTAAGAGTATATAAGTGGGTATATGTGAGAGTGTGTGATTGTGAGAGTGGCTGTATGGATGAGTGTGTGCTTGCATCAATGATTGTATAAGAGCGTAAGAATGTGATACTATTTTTATGTGTAAGTGAACTTGAGTGTGTTTCACTGCCTAGATGAGTAAATGGGAGTGTGATTATTTGCATGATTGAGTACGTGTGAGAGTACCTCTATGGATGATTTGTAGTGTGTGAGTGTCTATTTATGTGTGTGTATAAATTCATATGACACTTTTGTTTGAAGTGACTGTAAGTATGAGTGACTGTACAGGTGAGTGTGTGGAGGTGTATGTTGACCTAAGAGTTAATAATTGGGTATGTAGTTATTGGTATTGCAGTATGTATGGTTTTGAGAATGGAACTCTTAAATTTTTTGTCGGTGTTTTAAAGGTTATATTATTGTGTGAGAAGATGTGCTACTCTATCACACGGATGATGTCATGAGTGATGTCATTTGAGATGTCATCAGTGATGTCATCAGTGATGTCACTGACCATGTCATGAGTGATGTAATATGTGACGTCATCAGCAGTGGATTGCGGGCGCGCGAGTTATAGTTAGCTGAACTAACTATAACGGGGGAATTTCATTGGTTTTGTACGAGTGAAATGTCCAGCTAACTATAACATGTGTGAAACCTATGGTTTTTTCAGTGAATTTGCAAGGTTTTTTAAATGCTGTTATGTATTTTTTATTTATATTTTTTAAATATTTTTTTTTTTTTAAAAAATCCTATGTATTCATTTATATATTATCATTCTCCTTTAATTTTTTTTGGCTCATTTTTAAAAAAAAATTCAATTAGGATAAAGTTGAACAGCATAGTTATTATTTTCTATTAAGTTTTGTCCTTTTTTTTTTATATTAATTCTTAGGGTGCGCGCTCAGAGCGCGCACCTAGTACGTTTGCGTAAGTTTTTATGAATTCCGTTTTACGTTATTTACGTATGCATACATACGTTTTTTTTCGCGCTCGGAGCGCGCACCCAGTACGCATGCGTACGTACGCATGCGTGCGTGCGTGCGTCGTACGTGCTCCACGCGGTACACTTCCGTATACGCGTAGAGTACGCACGCTGTCGTTCGCGTATACGCGTGTGCTACGTATGCACATTTCGTACGCGCATACCACATATGCACATGCGCTCGTACGCGTTCGCGCATGCGTAATTGCCCGGTGCGCGCTCCGAGCTTGCTCCGTGCGCGCACCTCGGGTTATGTTCTTAATAAAACAACACTTCTAATTGGTTTTCATTACTTTCAGTTTCTGATTGTTTCAACACCACACCCAATCCCCTCCTTGCAAGTCATGTGATCAACAATAATCACTTTTGATTGGTTTGAAGTACTTTCAGTTCCAGATTATTCCAACACCACTCCCACTTTCTTCATTATTAGTTCTGATTCCCTTGGAGAAGGAGCTAATCTGTTGTTGAGAGACAATGGCTGAGCAGCAACCATCTTCAGAGAGTGAACAGGACACTCTTGAGAGACAGAGGAACAGGAAGCAGAAAGACAGCTTTATATGGCAGTTTTTTACTTTCCCTGAGGGACAAAAAAAAGTGAATGCACCGAAAGTTACTTGTGTATTGTGTCAAAAAGTCTTATCACGTGGGAATGCTAACAAGAAGTATTCTTTTAGCATACACACAATGATGAGGCATGTTTAGGCAATGCATCCAGTGACTTTTCGTTCAGCTTCTGGAGCAAACCCTCCACCTGCTCAGCCGACGACATCTGCAGCAGCTCAGCCGAGCACATCTTGGGCAGCTCAGGCAAGCACTTCTACTGCCATGGTGCCTTCACCTTTTTCTACACCTCTTGTTGGTCCACCTTGTTTGGCGAGGTTGTCTACACGGTGCACTGATTGCGGTAGTCTTATTTCTGTGGGGGAGACCAGTCTTGATCTCCTTCAGCGAAAATTTGATGCGCTTCATTGCTCTAGGCCATAGATGTTTTTTCTTTTTTCTCTTCCTGTTTCCCTACATTAACTCAAGGGCTCTTTTCAGAGCCACCTAAAAACTAAACCCAAAAATATTTTTGGGGGATTTTTAAAAAAAATTTTTGTTTTGGGGGTGCGCGCACGCTGCGCGCACCTGAGGAGGTTTTTTAATTGTTTTTTTTTTTTAATTTTAATGAACAAAGAGAGGTGAAGAAAAGGAATCATGAAAAGGAAGGATTAAGAAATACAAATATTTTTAACTTATCTTATTTTTAAAATAACTTATTTTGTTAAAAAACATTTTTACTAATTTGCAAGGAAACACAATTTCATTTTTTTTATTTTTCTTTCAAGTTCTGAAAAAAAAGAAAAAAGTATTAATATTCAATTATACATTTTATAAAGCAGTACATGTTTTTACATATTTTACAAAGCAATGTTTTGCCCTTTTTTTGCTGTTTTCAGAATTTTTTAATTTTCACTTAAAATAGTGAAAACAATTGTATTCATCATTTAACAGCGGGCAAAAAAAAACAATCTGAAAGATTGATTAAAAAAGCCCCAAAACTATCCACACTAAAATATACTTTGATAGAAATATTACATATATATTACAAATACCTTTCTAGATGAATACAAATTTTGTAGATATTACATCTTTAAACATTGTTGCAAAAGCACATATGCCAAAATAATATCTGTCAAAGAAGTCCAAACTCATAACTCACCTTTAAAATTAGTTAGTTGTGAAAGAAATGTGCCACTCAAACAGCAGACTATCAGAGTCAGAATATCAGAGCTCTACACCTCTCTCTTCTCTCCAGAACCAGTAAATGGCAATGTTTCCCTCTCTTTTTTCACACATATACATGTTAATTTCAAATCTCAGTGCTTCCCACTTTTTTTCAAATGAAATCACACATTTCTATTGGTTGAAAACTTCCACCCCTTTCCAAATGTACCCTTCCCCCAACTTGACTTCTGCCTGCTACCATAGCAACAGCTCATGGAACATTGCTGTGAGGAGAGAGGTCAGAAGTTCAGCACACAATGTTTCAAATCCAAAGAGCAAGAGTGGTTCACCTGTCCAACCTAACAGCAAATCCAATCTAATCTTCTGTGGGAACACAATTTTCTGAACCAATACAAAACATGCTTCTAAAAAAATACACATACAGCCTACTTTTTACTGTAAAAAGATTTGAATCAGCCAATGTGTTCTTTTTATGTTAATAAAATATCTATGCCTCCATTTTACAACTGTCTTTCATTTCATATTGCCTTTCTACTGAAAGACACCTCCTGAGTGCATCCAGATCTCCTTGAAAGATGTTCACAGTGTGGATTGTAGGTCACAGCTAGGTCTTCTGGAGTGAAAAGTATGCAGAACAAAGGGTATGGTGAGAGACCTTGCTTTGCCAAATGTAGACATTAAATGGATTGGTCAGAGAGGGTTAAAGTTGCACCAATTAATGCCTTTAGTGAAAACCTTTCTACATCTCCCACAGCCTAACCTTATTATTGTGCACTGTGGTGGTAATGACCTAGGCACTTTAACTGGGGTAGGTCTGGAAATGCTTATTAAGGACACCTTTGCGCAATTGATGGCGCTTTTTCCACAAACTGCCTTTGTATATTCTAATATATGCCAAAGGCAAAAGTGGAACTGGTCCAACCAATTTTGTCCACAGATTGACAAAGCAAGGAAGCACGTCAACAAATCTATTTCTGCTTTCCTCAGAGACTATGGTATGGGTTCTATATACCACAACAACTTGCGTTACAACATGCAAGACATTCATAGAGGAGATGGTGTACACTTCACTGATGAAGGCAACAGAGTCTTCCTTTTGAACTTAAGACTCTGCATCGGTACTTACTTGTAGGTACCAAAAAAACACACAATGAACACAAGGGCTCTTTTTAGAGCCACCTTATATCTAAACACTTAAATGCGATTTTTTATTCTTTTTTCTTAAAAGTTTTTTTTCAGGTGCGCGCACTCGGCGATATTTTTTAAAAAAATATAAATCTTTTTTTTTTGCCCTACAAGGTCCTACTGTGACCCCCTGACAATGCCTAGTGGGTCAATATCTCCCCACTCTGCCCCCTTTACACGTTCTCCCTCTTTGTTTCTCACCCCCTCTAAATGCAAGAGACAAAATGGCGGCCGCCGCCTCCTGATTTCCACTGATTCGAATGTTTACTTACTTCTAACAACCAATCAGAAGTGCGCTCGTGCACTGCCGAGTGCACGCACCCAGCGCGTACGCTGCGCGCGTACAGATATATATATTGATTTAAATGCTTTTTTCTCTAGAAATACTGAACAGATTTACACCAAACCTGCAAAAGGCACTTCATGGACCTTTTAGCTACCTCTCTGCCAAATTTCACATAATTATGTTAAGCCGTTCAGGCTGTAGCTGCGACTAAAGTCCCTATGGAAAAATCCATGGGGAAAACATGTTTTGAGACCCCCCCTTTTTCTCAGCCCCCGCTTGACGAATCACCCCGAGACTTCCAGGGTAGGAGCTGAGCGGAGTGCCCCATTAGTTTTGAAAATTTCGCGAGGATTCGCCAACCGGCGCCAAAGTTATTCAAAATAGAATTTTGAGATCTCCTATGGAAACTCAGTCCTAACTATAACTATCTACTGGCGACCACCAGTAGAATATATATATATATATATATATATATATATATATATATATTTCAAAAACATGGTAGCCCCATGAGTTGCACTCGAATCAGAGAGAAGGTTACCAGCCTTTAATCTCGGTATGGACAGGAAGGTTCGCCAGTGTAATGAACAGCCCTTCCTTTTACTGTACGGTACTCTTTTATGGTTATTATAACCGAAATAAAGAATTGATTCAAAAGGATTATTTCCAACCTTAATAACGGTGCGCTGATTCCTGAAAAAATTCAGCCCAAACGTGAGCCCCAGCTTGCCTGCCAGTCCTTAATCCAGGCTCTCTGTTCCACATTGAGAGAGGTGTATCCTCTCCCGTGGCCCCCTGGGAATCATGGGGTGGTGCAAACTCGGCAGATGGGCGTCCGCCTTAACATTTCAAAAACATGGTAGCCCCATGAGTTGCACTCGAATCAGAGAGAAGGTTACCAGCCTTTAATCTCGGTATGGACAGGAAGGTTCGCCAGTGTAATGAACAGCCCTTCCTTCGCCTGACGCGTTTCGATGGACTTTCACCATCTCTTCAGAGGCGTTTAGGAAAGGTACGCGCTTGGTAGGCAACTACTTCCTTTTATGATGTCACGACGAATGTCTTCTGGGAATCGTAGTGCCATGATTATTTCCAACCTTAATAACGGTGCGCTGATTCCTGAAAACTGGCGAACCTTCCTGTCCATACCGAGATTAAAGGCTGGTAACCTTCTCTCTGATTCGAGTGCAACTCATGGGGCTACCATGTTTTTGAAATATATATATATATATATATATATATATATATATATATATATATATATATATATATATATATATATTTCCACCTTCTCCTCGAGTATTTCCTGCCACTCCTGAACAAGAGTACCGTCGTCGCTTTGTGACTCCTCGGGGCGAGTCATATAAATATTTCAGGAAATGATGACGACGCCGTGTGTGGTTTCTTAAGCATTTATTCTTCTGCCGCTACAAAATGCGTTTCGAATGCCAAGCAGTCTTGCTCACTGGTACAAGTTAAACAAACGCGGCCATATTTTTAAAGTGCAACACGTGCAAATCAGTACTACAACTCCAAATGACATAAAAAACAGACTTGTAGTTTTTGGTAAAACGCTCGTACATGTTGTTATCTTGGGCATTATTCTTGATTATTTAAATGATTTCTTACAATTCATGCGTTTGCAATATTGTTAATGTAGTCTTTTGTATTATCGTGAAACATTTTTCGATGCATTATTTCCTGGTGCGTTTTTTTGAATCCGGTTCAAGTGAACTTTATCAATACCACATGTGGAACAAATATATTGACATTCAACTGAGAAAAGCATGTGTTAGCTTCTTATATGTTATCTCAAATGCATCACATATTAATGCTCCCTTTTTAGCTCTAGTGAGCCTACTCGATGCCAGCACGTTATTTATGCTCAAGTGAGCTCATACTTTACTTCGTGATTTTGTATGTCTTGGTTCCACATGTTGAATACACGTTACACGCTATGCACGTTACACGCTATTATTTCCCACAGTCATGCCCATGTGGGCTAATATCATAAATAACCATCACGCCCTAGTGGGCTTAGACCAACCTAAGACAATTGCTTCACCTAATCATATCTATATGTTATTCCGAGTCTGTTAAATTTCTGTAATTCATTTCTAATTAAAACCATTCCTCTGAGACAACACTTGACTATTACCAACTATAAATGAGTATGTAGGTCTTCTTCCATATTCAGGCCTTCTGGTTGTTTACAATTTAATTCTATGATGTATCGAGACTCAAGTCTACGCAATTTTTTGACTCTGTTGCCTCTCCTTGCATCTGCTTTTACTGAATCAATTACATGGTAGGTTAGTCCTTTAATATCTTGATTGTGGACTTGTTCAAAGTGCCGAGCTACTGGGTATAAACTGTCCCCATTTTTTATCGCCCTTAAATGTTGTAACACTCGTTTGTGTACTTCCAGAATTGTGCTACCCACGTAGCGCAGGCCACAAGGGCATTGCAGTACGTAGATTGCATAGTCTGTCTTGCATGTATATCGGCCTTTGATCTTCCTCATCTCTTTTGTGAGCCCTACTCTGTATTGTGACGTATTTGTTCCATGCATACACGCCTTGCATTTAGCACACTTAGTGAAACCTTGTTTCTTGTTTAACCAGGTCGTCTTTGCTGGTTGTTTTTTCATAACATTACTCACTAGTGCCTGTTTGAAAGATTTTGCCTTGCGAAACGTAATCTGCGGTCTCCTAGCAACTTGTTTCCCAAGCAGTGGGTCATTTTTAATTATGTGCCAATGTTTATTTAGAATTTTTCTCACTTCATCGTGCTGTTTGCTAAAAGTAGTAATGAACCTACATTGATTCTTATCACTCTTAGCTGGTTTCTTATTTGAATCAAACAGAATTTCCTCTCTTTTCTTTTTTGATGATTTATTTATTCCATTATCTATCCAAGTCTCAGGATAACCCCTACTTTTGAATCTCTTGGTCAGGGTATCCAATTCTCTCATGCACTCATCAGGTGCACTGCAATTACGCCTCACTCTTAGGCTTTCTCCGTAAGGAATGCTTCTCTTTAGGTTTATAGGATGGAAGCTGTTGGCATGTAATAGAGTGTTACCGGAGGTGGGTTTTCTGAACAGTTTTGTTTCCATTTTACCATTTGAAATATAGACTGTTAGATCAAGGAAATTTACACTTACTTTGCTAATTTCACTTGTAAATTTCAAATTGAGTTCATTATTTTGAATTTTAGCTAGAAACAGTTTGATTTCTTCCTCAGAGCCCCTCCATACTAAAAAAAGATCATCAATGAATCGACTCCAATGCATTATGTGGTTGTCCCATTCATTGTGATATTGTACTCGGATCACCTGCTCCTCCCACCAGCCCATATGCAAATTCGCATAGCTGGGGGCAAAACAGGTGCCCATTGCAGTACCACATGTTTGGTGGTAGAGTTGCCCTTCAAAAAGAAAAAAATTGCTGATCAGACATTTTTCGACCATCCTGATTAACATCTGGGTATGAGCCCAGTGTTTAATGGATCCAGTATTAAGAAAGTGCCCCACTGCTCTTAGGCCATCTTTGTGCCTAATGCTTGTGTATAGTGTTGACACGTCTATGGTTACTAGTAAATAATCATCTTCCCAGGGAAGATCATAGATCCTCCTCAGGAAATCTCCAGTATCCTGTATGTATGAAGGGAGTGTTCTGGCCAAAGGGTTAAGGAATGAATCAACAAACTTGGATGTATTTTCTAATGCACTGCCCATAGCTGATATTATTGGGCGGCCTGGACGATTTTTCAGATCTTTGTGTACTTTCGGGATTAAATAATGTACCGGAGTAACTGGATGATTGATTTTCAAAAACATCAGCTCATCATGATTTATGAGGGTTTGATCGTACCAATTCTTTAGCTCGTCGTTAAAATGATCATTACTGAACAACATAGCTTGCTCTTCAACCTTCACATAGCAACTTTTGTTGTTTAACTGTTTATATGCTTCTGCGATGTATTGCTTTTTCCCCCATAAAACAATATTGCCTCCTTTATCTGCATTACGTATTATACAATTGTCAGAAGAAGACAATTTCTTAATTAATGCATGGTAGGCTTTCTGTTTTTTGTTTGATTTATTCACATTGTGATATGAGTGTTTACCCAGGTTCTTCAATTCATTCAAAACCAAATCACTATATACATCAGTTACATCTCTTGGAGTCATTGGGGTGAATTTCGAGCTCTTTTTGAATCCTGTTGGTGCATCTTTATAAATGTCAATGTTCTCTTCTTGTGCGATTTCTGACGCACTGGGCATGGCTTCATTGTCATTTTCTGCCTCCAAGGCTCTCATTTCCATTAGCAGGTTCATGTCTCCTACTGCTAGACTGCTCGTATGTTCTGGTGCTTGTTCCACTAGCTTGTATCTTAGTGATGGGTTCGATAAAAAATGTTTCTTTAGCTTTAGCATTCTGATGAATTTGAATAGGTCAATGCGTGTTTGTACATAGTTCAACTCTGCTTCTGGACAGAAAGATAGTCCCAATTTCAGAATTTCTTGTTTATCCTTGATGAGAATGGTGTCTGTCAAATTAATATTCGTTGTTTCTTTGCTGTCTTCCATTACTTCATTGTTTGCTTTCTCGGCTCTCTGCCTCCTGCATGTTGCCCCCTTGCGCCTCTTCGACCTCTGCCTCTTCCTCTTTGCATAGTTGTACCCTGTGTTGGTGGCCTTTGACGCAGATTGTATTTCCTTTCTTCGCGTAAAAAATCAAACTCGTCAATTATTGTGGGTACTGCTCTTTGGGCATTGGCTTCTTCTTCTAGGTCTGTGTCGATTTCAGAACTTTGGAGACTACTTTGCTCGGACTGTGGTTCTGGGCCCGTCTTGCTTGCTTTTCCTAGTTTTTGTTTCCTTATGCTGTCGAATTTTCTTGCGAAAGTGTAGATTTGGCCTCGATCGTAATCTTGTTTGTCTCGCAGAAACTTCTGCGGTTTGCGTTCCTTTATTGAAATTTCTAATTTTTTTAGCCTTTCTTTGATATCATTTTTAGATTGTTTAATGGCTTCCTGATTTTCTTCTTTACTCAGTTCTTCCAATAATTGATCTATTTCAGCTAAAATTTTCTTTCTATCTATATCGGCATATTTTATTAAAATTCCCAGCATTCTACGGGAAGCATCGTTGTTATTTGCGGCCCACTCCTTCAACATCTCTGGGTTGGGCTCCTCATAGCTTGGTGCCACCATTATTCTTAACCCCCTGGGCACTCTCTGGACTTCTAGGTATCGCTGCAGGAAGTTCGATTCCCACCATTTGGAAAGTTCCGATTTTTGGAGCTTTTCTTATCTTTTCAGACGCATTGTCACATTGGATTCATTGCTACCACTGTTGCTGGTTCCGACTAAACTACTCTGGTTTGCATTTGTATCGTTGAATACTTCAAGTGCTGCCTCTTCGCGCTCCTTTACTTCTGCGGCAGACATTTTCAAAAAATCTGCAAGCACACTTGCTTGTACCACAACCGCTGTACCCCTCTGTGTTGAATCACTGTGGTGTACTAGCTTCTCTCTTTCCCCCGCCGATATTGCGCAGTCAGTTTTACCCGTTTCCAGGGTCTCGTCACTCCAAGTCCTCCGACTCGTCGATTCGTTTTCCTGTACTCCGGCGCTGGCCTTGCCTCTTTCCTCAGCTTCTCAGCTTCTCTGCTTTTGGGGGGTGGCAGGCAATTCAATTCCCGCCTTCTCCTCGAGTATTTCCTGCCACTCCTGAACAAGAGTTGCGTCGTTGCTTTGTGACTCCTCGGGGCGAGTCATATAAATATTTCAGGAAATGATGACGACGCCGTGTGTGGTTTCTTAAGCATTTATTCTTCTGCCGCTACCAAACGCGTTTCGACTGCCAAGCAGTCTTGCTCACTGGTACAAGTTAACCAAACGCGGCCATATTTTTAAAGTGCAACACGTGCAAATCAGTACTACAACTCCAAATGACATAAAAAACAGACTCGTAGTTTTTGGTAAAACGCTCGTACATGTTGTTATCTTGGGCATTATTCTTGATTATTTAAAAGATTTCTTACAATTCATGCGTTTGCAATATTGTTAATGTAGTCTTTTGTATTATCGTGAAACATTTTTCGATGCATTATTTCCTGATGCGTTTTTTATAATCCGGTTCAAGTGAACTTTATCAACACCACATGTGGAACAAATATATTGACATTCAACTGAGAAAAGCATGTGTTAGCTTCTTATATGTTATCTCAAATGCATCACATATTAATGCTCCCTTTTTAGCTCTAGTGAGCATACTCGATGCCAGCACGTTATTTATGCTCAAGTGAGCTCATACTTTACTTTGTGATTTTGTATGTCTTGGTTCCACATGTTGAATACACGTTACACGCTATGCACGTTACACGCTATTATTTCCCACAGTCATGCCCATGTGGGCTAATATCATAAATAACCATCACGCCCTAGTGGGCTTAGACCAACCTATGACAATTGCTTCACCTAATCATATCTAGATGTTATTCCGAGTCTGTTAAATTTCTATAATTCATTTCTAATTAAAACCATTCCTCTGAGACAACACTTGACTATTACCAACTATAAATGAGTATGTAGGTCTTCTTCCATATTCAGGCCTTCTGGTTGTTTACAATTTAATTCTATGATGTATCGAGACTCAAGTCTACGCAATTTTTTGACTCTGTTGCCTCTCCTTGCATCTGCTTTTACTGAATCAATTACATGGTAGGTTAGTCCTTTAATATCTTGATTGTGGACTTGTTCAAAGTGCCGAGCTACTGGGTATAACCTGTCCCCATTTTTTATCGCCCTTAAATGTTGTAACACTCGTTTGTGTACTTCCAGAATTGTGCTACCCACGTAGCGCAGGCCACAAGGGCATTGCAGTACATAGATTGCATAGTCTGTCTTGCATGTATATCGGCCTTTGATCTTCCTCATCTCTTTTGTGAGCCCTACTCTGTATTGTGACGTGTTTGTTCCATGCATACACGCCTTGCATTTAGCACACTTAGTGAAACCTTGTTTCTTGTTTAACCAGGTCGTCTTTGCTGGTTGTTTTTTCATAACATTACTCACTAGTGCCTGTTTGAAAGATTTTGCCTTGCGAAACGTAATCTGCGGTCTCCTAGCAACTTGTTTCCCAAGCAGTGGGTCATTTTTAATTATGTGCCAATGTTTATTTAGAATTTTTCTCACTTCATCGTGCTGTTTGCTAAAAGTAGTAATGAACCTACATTGATTCTTATCACTCTTAGCTGGTTTCTTATTTGAATCAAACAGAATTTCCTCTCTTTTCTTTTTTGATGATTTATTTATTCCATTATCTATCCAAGTCTCAGGATAACCCCTACTTTTGAATCTCTTGGTCAGGGTATCCAATTCTCTCATGCACTCATCAGGTGCACTGCAATTACGCCTCACTCTTAGGCTTTCTCCGTAAGGAATGCTTCTCTTTAGGTTTATAGGATGGAAGCTGTGGGAATGTAATAGAGTGTTACCGGAGGTGGGTTTTCTGAACAGTTTTGTTTCCATTTTACCATTTGAAATATAGACTGTTAGATCAAGGAAATTTACACTTACTTTGCTAATTTCACTTGTAAATTTCAAATTGAGTTCATTATTTTGAATTTTAGCTAGAAACAGTTTGATTTCTTCCTCAGAGCCCCTCCATACTAAAAAAAGATCATCAATGAATCGACTCCAATGCATTATGTGGTTGTCCCATTCATTGTGATATTGTACTCGGATCACCTGCTCCTCCCACCAGCCCATATGCAAATTCGCATAGCTGGGGGCAAAACAGGTGCCCATTGCAGTACCACATGTTTGGTGGTAGAGTTGCCCTTCAAAAAGAAAAAAATTGCTGATCAGACATTTTTCGACCATCCTGATTAACATCTGGGTATGAGCCCAGTGTTTAATGGATCTAGTATTAAGAAAGTGCCCCACTGCTCTTAGGCCATCTTTGTGCCTAATGCTTGTGTATAGTGTTGACACGTCTATGGTTACTAGTAAATAATCATCTTCCCAGGGAAGATCATAGATCCTCCTCAGGAAATCTCCAGTATCCTGTATGTATGAAGGGAGTGTTCTGGCCAAAGGGTTAAGGAATGAATCAACAAACTTGGATGTATTTTCTAATGCACTGCCCATAGCTGATATTATTGGGCGGCCTGGACGATTTTTCAGATCTTTGTGTACTTTCGGGATTAAATAATGTACCGGAGTAACTGGATGATCGATTTTCAAAAACATCAGCTCATCATGATTTATGAGGGTTTGATCGTACCAATTCTTTAGCTCGTCGTTAAAATGATCATTACTGAACAACATAGCTTGCTCTTCAACCTTCACATAGCAACTTTTGTTGTTTAACTGTTTATATGCTTCTGCGATGTATTGCTTTTTCCCCCATAAAACAATATTGCCTCCTTTATCTGCATTACGTATTATACAATTGTCAGAAGAAGACAATTTCTTAATTAATGCATGGTAGGCTTTCTGTTTTTTGTTTGATTTATTCACATTGTGATATGAGTGTTTACCCAGGTTCTTCAATTCATTCAAAACCAAATCACTATATACATCAGTTACATCTCTTGGAGTCATTGGGGTGAATTTCGAGCTCTTTTTGAATCCTGTTGGTGCATCTTTATAAATGTCAATGTTCTCTTCTTGTGCGATTTCTGACGCACTGGGCATGGCTTCATTGTCATTTTCTGCCTCCAAGGCTCTCATTTCCATTAGCAGGTTCATGTCTCCTACTGCTAGACTGCTCGTATGTTCTGGTGCTTGTTCCACTAGCTTGTATCTTAGTGATGGGTTCGATAAAAAATGTTTCTTTAGCTTTAGCATTCTGATAATTTTGAATAGGTCAATGCGTGTTTGTACATAGTTCAACTCTGCTTCTGGACAGAAAGATAGTCCCAATTTCAGAATTTCTTGTTTATCCTTGATGAGAATGGTGTCTGTCAAATTAATATTCGTTGTTTCTTTGCTGTCTTCCATTACTTCATTGTTTGCTTTCTCAGCTCTCTGCCTCCTGCATGTTGCCCCCTTGCGCCTCTTCGACCTCTGCCTCTTCCTCTTTGCATAGTTGTACCCTGTGTTGGTGGCCTTTGACGCAGATTGTATTTCCTTTCTTCGCGTAAAAAATCAAACTCGTCAATTATTGTGGGTACTGCTCTTTGGGCATTGGCTTCTTCTTCTAGGTCTGTGTCGATTTCAGAACTTTGGAGACTACTTTGCTCGGACTGTGGTTCTGGGCCCGTCTTGCTTGCTTTTCCTAGTTTTTGTTTCCTTATGCTGTCGAATTTTCTTGGGAAAGTGTAGATTTGGCCTCGATCGTAATCTTGTTTGTCTCGCAGAAACTTCTGCGGTTTGCGTTCCTTTATTGAAATTTCTAATTTTTTTAGCCTTTCTTTGATATCATTTTTAGATTGTTTAATGGCTTCCTGATTTTCTTCTTTACTCAGTTCTTCCAATAATTGATCTATTTCAGCTAAAATTTTCTTTCTATCTATATCGGCATATTTTATTAAAATTCCCAGCATTCTACGGGAAGCATCGTTGTTATTTGCGGCCCACTCCTTCAACATCTCTGGGTTGGGCTCCTCATAGCTTGGTGCCACCATTATTCTTAACCCCCTGGGCACTCTCTGGACTTCTAGGTATCCCTGCAGGAAGTTCGATTCCCACCATTTGGAAAGTTCCGATTTTTGGAGCTTTTCTTATCTTTTCAGACGCATTGTCACATTGGATTCATTGCTACCACTGTTGCTGGTTCCGACTAAACTACTCTGGTTTGCATTTGTATCGTTGAATACTTCAAGTGCTGCCTCTTCGCGCTCCTTTACTTCTGCGGCAGACATTTTCAAAAAATCTGCAAGCACACTTGCTTGTACCACAACCGCTGTACCCCTCTGTGTTGAATCACTGTGGTGTACTAGCTTCTCTCTTTCCCCCGCCGATATTGCGCAGTCAGTTTTACCCGTTTCCAGGGTCTCGTCACTCCAAGTCCTTCGACTCGTCGATTCGTTTTCCTGTACTCCGGGGCTGGCCTTGCCTCTTTCCTCAGCTTCTCTGCTTTTGGGGGGTGGCAGGCAATTCAATTCCCGCCTTCTCCTCGAGTATTTCCTGCCACTCCTGAACAAGAGTTGCGTCGTTGCTTTGTGACTCCTCGGGGCGAGTCATATAAATATTTCAGGAAATGATGACGACGCCGTGTGTGGTTTCTTAAGCATTTATTCTTCTGCCGCTACCAAACGCGTTTCGACTGCCAAGCAGTCTTGCTCACTGGTACAAGTTAACCAAACGCGGCCATATTTTTAAAGTGCAACACGTGCAAATCAGTACTACAACTCCAAATGACATAAAAAACAGACTCGTAGTTTTTGGTAAAACGCTCGTACATGTTGTTATCTTGGGCATTATTCTTGATTATTTAAAAGATTTCTTACAATTCATGCGTTTGCAATATTGTTAATGTAGTCTTTTGTATTATCGTGAAACATTTTTCGATGCATTATTTCCTGATGCGTTTTTTATAATCCGGTTCAAGTGAACTTTATCAACACCACATGTGGAACAAATATATTGACATTCAACTGAGAAAAGCATGTGTTAGCTTCTTATATGTTATCTCAAATGCATCACATATTAATGCTCCCTTTTTAGCTCTAGTGAGCATACTCGATGCCAGCACGTTATTTATGCTCAAGTGAGCTCATACTTTACTTTGTGATTTTGTATGTCTTGGTTCCACATGTTGAATACACGTTACACGCTATGCACGTTACACGCTATTATTTCCCACAGTCATGCCCATGTGGGCTAATATCATAAATAACCATCACGCCCTAGTGGGCTTAGACCAACCTATGACAATTGCTTCACCTAATCATATCTAGATGTTATTCCGAGTCTGTTAAATTTCTATAATTCATTTCTAATTAAAACCATTCCTCTGAGACAACACTTGACTATTACCAACTATAAATGAGTATGTAAGTCTTCTTCCATATTCAGGCCTTCTGGTTGTTTACAATTTAATTCTATGATGTATCGAGACTCAAGTCTACGCAATTTTTTGACTCTGTTGCCTCTCCTTGCATCTGCTTTTACTGAATCAATTACATGGTAGGTTAGTCCTTTAATATCTTGATTGTGGACTTGTTCAAAGTGCCGAGCTACTGGGTATAACCTGTCCCCATTTTTTATCGCCCTTAAATGTTGTAACACTCGTTTGTGTACTTCCAGAATTGTGCTACCCACGTAGCGCAGGCCACAAGGGCATTGCAGTACGTAGATTGCATAGTCTGTCTTGCATGTATATCGGCCTTTGATCTTCCTCATCTCTTTTGTGAGCCCTACTCTGTATTGTGACGTGTTTGTTCCATGCATACACGCCTTGCATTTAGCACACTTAGTGAAACCTTGTTTCTTGTTTAACCAGGTCGTCTTTGCTGGTTGTTTTTTCATAACATTACTCACTAGTGCCTGTTTGAAAGATTTTGCCTTGCGAAACGTAATCTGCGGTCTCCTAGCAACTTGTTTCCCAAGCAGTGGGTCATTTTTAATTATGTGCCAATGTTTATTTAGAATTTTTCTCACTTCATCGTGCTGTTTGCTAAAAGTAGTAATGAACCTACATTGATTCTTATCACTCTTAGCTGGTTTCTTATTTGAATCAAACAGAATTTCCTCTCTTTTCTTTTTTGATGATTTATTTATTCCATTATCTATCCAAGTCTCAGGATAACCCCTACTTTTGAATCTCTTGGTCAGGGTATCCAATTCTCTCATGCACTCATCAGGTGCACTGCAATTACGCCTCACTCTTAGGCTTTCTCCGTAAGGAATGCTTCTCTTTAGGTTTATAGGATGGAAGCTGTGGGCATGTAATAGAGTGTTACCGGAGGTGGGTTTTCTGAACAGTTTTGTTTCCATTTTACCATTTGAAATATAGACTGTTAGATCAAGGAAATTTACACTTACTTTGCGAATTTCACTTGTAAATTTCAAATTGAGTTCATTATTTTGAATTTTAGCTAGAAACAGTTTGATTTCTTCCTCAGAGCCCCTCCATACTAAAAAAAGATCATCAATGAATCGACTCCAATGCATTATGTGGTTGTCCCATTCATTGTGATATTGTACTCGGATCACCTGCTCCTCCCACCAGCCCATATGCAAATTCGCATAGCTGGGGGCAAAACAGGTGCCCATTGCAGTACCACATGTTTGGTGGTAGAGTTGCCCTTCAAAAAGAAAAAAATTGCTGATCAGACATTTTTCGACCATCCTGATTAACATCTGGGTATGAGCCCAGTGTTTAATGGATCTAGTATTAAGAAAGTGCCCCACTGCTCTTAGGCCATCTTTGTGCCTAATGCTTGTGTATAGTGTTGACACGTCTATGGTTACTAGTAAATAATCATCTTCCCAGGGAAGATCATAGATCCTCCTCAGGAAATCTCCAGTATCCTGTATGTATGAAGGGAGTGTTCTGGCCAAAGGGTTAAGGAATGAATCAACAAACTTGGATGTATTTTCTAATGCACTGCCCATAGCTGATATTATTGGGCGGCCTGGACGATTTTTCAGATCTTTGTGTACTTTCGGGATTAAATAATGTACCGGAGTAACTGGATGATCGATTTTCAAAAACATCAGCTCATCATGATTTATGAGGGTTTGATCGTACCAATTCTTTAGCTCGTCGTTAAAATGATCATTACTGAACAACATAGCTTGCTCTTCAACCTTCACATAGCAACTTTTGTTGTTTAACTGTTTATATGCTTCTGCGATGTATTGCTTTTTCCCCCATAAAACAATATTGCCTCCTTTATCTGCATTACGTATTATACAATTGTCAGAAGAAGACAATTTCTTAATTAATGCATGGTAGGCTTTCTGTTTTTTGTTTGATTTATTCACATTGTGATATGAGTGTTTACCCAGGTTCTTCAATTCATTCAAAACCAAATCACTATATACATCAGTTACATCTCTTGGAGTCATTGGGGTGAATTTCGAGCTCTTTTTGAATCCTGTTGGTGCATCTTTATAAATGTCAATGTTCTCTTCTTGTGCGATTTCTGACGCACTGGGCATGGCTTCATTGTCATTTTCTGCCTCCAAGGCTCTCATTTCCATTAGCAGGTTCATGTCTCCTACTGCTAGACTGCTCGTATGTTCTGGTGCTTGTTCCACTAGCTTGTATCTTAGTGATGGGTTCGATAAAAAATGTTTCTTTAGCTTTAGCATTCTGATAATTTTGAATAGGTCAATGCGTGTTTGTACATAGTTCAACTCTGCTTCTGGACAGAAAGATAGTCCCAATTTCAGAATTTCTTGTTTATCCTTGATGAGAATGGTGTCTGTCAAATTAATATTCGTTGTTTCTTTGCTGTCTTCCATTACTTCATTGTTTGCTTTCTCAGCTCTCTGCCTCCTGCATGTTGCCCCCTTGCGCCTCTTCGACCTCTGCCTCTTCCTCTTTGCATAGTTGTACCCTGTGTTGGTGGCCTTTGACGCAGATTGTATTTCCTTTCTTCGCGTAAAAAATCAAACTCGTCAATTATTGTGGGTACTGCTCTTTGGGCATTGGCTTCTTCTTCTAGGTCTGTGTCGATTTCAGAACTTTGGAGACTACTTTGCTCGGACTGTGGTTCTGGGCCCGTCTTGCTTGCTTTTCCTAGTTTTTGTTTCCTTATGCTGTCGAATTTTCTTGCGAAAGTGTAGATTTGGCCTCGATCGTAATCTTGTTTGTCTCGCAGAAACTTCTGCGGTTTGCGTTCCTTTATTGAAATTTCTAATTTTTTTAGCCTTTCTTTGATATCATTTTTAGATTGTTTAATGGCTTCCTGATTTTCTTCTTTACTCAGTTCTTCCAATAATTGATCTATTTCAGCTAAAATTTTCTTTCTATCTATATCGGCATATTTTATTAAAATTCCCAGCATTCTACGGGAAGCATTGTTGTTATTTGCGGCCCACTCCTTCAACATCTCTGGGTTGGGCTCCTCATAGCTTGGTGCCACCATTATTCTTAACCCCCTGGGCACTCTCTGGACTTCTAGGTATCCCTGCAGGAAGTTCGATTCCCACCATTTGGAAAGTTCCGATTTTTGGAGCTTTTCTTATCTTTTCAGACGCATTGTCACATTGGATTCATTGCTACCACTGTTGCTGGTTCCGACTAAACTACTCTGGTTTGCATTTGTATCGTTGAATACTTCAAGTGCTGCCTCTTCGCGCTCCTTTACTTCTGCGGCAGACATTTTCAAAAAATCTGCAAGCACACTTGCTTGTACCACAACCGCTGTACCCCTCTGTGTTGAATCACTGTGGTGTACTAGCTTCTCTCTTTCCCCCGCCGATATTGCGCAGTCAGTTTTACCCGTTTCCAGGGTCTCGTCACTCCAAGTCCTTCGACTCGTCGATTCGTTTTCCTGTACTCCGGGGCTGGCCTTGCCTCTTTCCTCAGCTTCTCTGCTTTTGGGGGGTGGCAGGCAATTCAATTCCCGCCTTCTCCTCGAGTATTTCCTGCCACTCCTGAACAAGAGTTGCGTCGTTGCTTTGTGACTCCTCGGGGCGAGTCATATAAATATTTCAGGAAATGATGACGACGCCGTGTGTGGTTTCTTAAGCATTTATTCTTCTGCCGCTACCAAACGCGTTTCGACTGCCAAGCAGTCTTGCTCACTGGTACAAGTTAACCAAACGCGGCCATATTTTTAAAGTGCAACACGTGCAAATCAGTACTACAACTCCAAATGACATAAAAAACAGACTCGTAGTTTTTGGTAAAACGCTCGTACATGTTGTTATCTTGGGCATTATTCTTGATTATTTAAAAGATTTCTTACAATTCATGCGTTTGCAATATTGTTAATGTAGTCTTTTGTATTATCGTGAAACATTTTTCGATGCATTATTTCCTGATGCGTTTTTTATAATCCGGTTCAAGTGAACTTTATCAACACCACATGTGGAACAAATATATTGACATTCAACTGAGAAAAGCATGTGTTAGCTTCTTATATGTTATCTCAAATGCATCACATATTAATGCTCCCTTTTTAGCTCTAGTGAGCATACTCGATGCCAGCACGTTATTTATGCTCAAGTGAGCTCATACTTTACTTTGTGATTTTGTATGTCTTGGTTCCACATGTTGAATACACGTTACACGCTATGCACGTTACACGCTATTATTTCCCACAGTCATGCCCATGTGGGCTAATATCATAAATAACCATCACGCCCTAGTGGGCTTAGACCAACCTATGACAATTGCTTCACCTAATCATATCTAGATGTTATTCCGAGTCTGTTAAATTTCTATAATTCATTTCTAATTAAAACCATTCCTCTGAGACAACACTTGACTATTACCAACTATAAATGAGTATGTAGGTCTTCTTCCATATTCAGGCCTTCTGGTTGTTTACAATTTAATTCTATGATGTATCGAGACTCAAGTCTACGCAATTTTTTGACTCTGTTGCCTCTCCTTGCATCTGCTTTTACTGAATCAATTACATGGTAGGTTAGTCCTTTAATATCTTGATTGTGGACTTGTTCAAAGTGCCGAGCTACTGGGTATAACCTGTCCCCATTTTTTATCGCCCTTAAATGTTGTAACACTCGTTTGTGTACTTCCAGAATTGTGCTACCCACGTAGCGCAGGCCACAAGGGCATTGCAGTACGTAGATTGCATAGTCTGTCTTGCATGTATATCGGCCTTTGATCTTCCTCATCTCTTTTGTGAGCCCTACTCTGTATTGTGACGTGTTTGTTCCATGCATACACGCCTTGCATTTAGCACACTTAGTGAAACCTTGTTTCTTGTTTAACCAGGTCGTCTTTGCTGGTTGTTTTTTCATAACATTACTCACTAGTGCCTGTTTGAAAGATTTTGCCTTGCGAAACGTAATCTGCGGTCTCCTAGCAACTTGTTTCCCAAGCAGTGGGTCATTTTTAATTATGTGCCAATGTTTATTTAGAATTTTTCTCACTTCATCGTGCTGTTTGCTAAAAGTAGTAATGAACCTACATTGATTCTTATCACTCTTAGCTGGTTTCTTATTTGAATCAAACAGAATTTCCTCTCTTTTCTTTTTTGATGATTTATTTATTCCATTATCTATCCAAGTCTCAGGATAACCCCTACTTTTGAATCTCTTGGTCAGGGTATCCAATTCTCTCATGCACTCATCAGGTGCACTGCAATTACGCCTCACTCTTAGGCTTTCTCCGTAAGGAATGCTTCTCTTTAGGTTTATAGGATGGAAGCTGTGGGCATGTAATAGAGTGTTACCGGAGGTGGGTTTTCTGAACAGTTTTGTTTCCATTTTACCATTTGAAATATAGACTGTTAGATCAAGGAAATTTACACTTACTTTGCGAATTTCACTTGTAAATTTCAAATTGAGTTCATTATTTTGAATTTTAGCTAGAAACAGTTTGATTTCTTCCTCAGAGCCCCTCCATACTAAAAAAAGATCATCAATGAATCGACTCCAATGCATTATGTGGTTGTCCCATTCATTGTGATATTGTACTCGGATCACCTGCTCCTCCCACCAGCCCATATGCAAATTCGCATAGCTGGGGGCAAAACAGGTGCCCATTGCAGTACCACATGTTTGGTGGTAGAGTTGCCCTTCAAAAAGAAAAAAATTGCTGATCAGACATTTTTCGACCATCCTGATTAACATCTGGGTATGAGCCCAGTGTTTAATGGATCTAGTATTAAGAAAGTGCCCCACTGCTCTTAGGCCATCTTTGTGCCTAATGCTTGTGTATAGTGTTGACACGTCTATGGTTACTAGTAAATAATCATCTTCCCAGGGAAGATCATAGATCCTCCTCAGGAAATCTCCAGTATCCTGTATGTATGAAGGGAGTGTTCTGGCCAAAGGGTTAAGGAATGAATCAACAAACTTGGATGTATTTTCTAATGCACTGCCCATAGCTGATATTATTGGGCGGCCTGGACGATTTTTCAGATCTTTGTGTACTTTCGGGATTAAATAATGTACCGGAGTAACTGGATGATCGATTTTCAAAAACATCAGCTCATCATGATTTATGAGGGTTTGATCGTACCAATTCTTTAGCTCGTCGTTAAAATGATCATTACTGAACAACATAGCTTGCTCTTCAACCTTCACATAGCAACTTTTGTTGTTTAACTGTTTATATGCTTCTGCGATGTATTGCTTTTTCCCCCATAAAACAATATTGCCTCCTTTATCTGCATTACGTATTATACAATTGTCAGAAGAAGACAATTTCTTAATTAATGCATGGTAGGCTTTCTGTTTTTTGTTTGATTTATTCACATTGTGATATGAGTGTTTACCCAGGTTCTTCAATTCATTCAAAACCAAATCACTATATACATCAGTTACATCTCTTGGAGTCATTGGGGTGAATTTCGAGCTCTTTTTGAATCCTGTTGGTGCATCTTTATAAATGTCAATGTTCTCTTCTTGTGCGATTTCTGACGCACTGGGCATGGCTTCATTGTCATTTTCTGCCTCCAAGGCTCTCATTTCCATTAGCAGGTTCATGTCTCCTACTGCTAGACTGCTCGTATGTTCTGGTGCTTGTTCCACTAGCTTGTATCTTAGTGATGGGTTCGATAAAAAATGTTTCTTTAGCTTTAGCATTCTGATGAATTTGAATAGGTCAATGCGTGTTTGTACATAGTTCAACTCTGCTTCTGGACAGAAAGATAGTCCCAATTTCAGAATTTCTTGTTTATCCTTGATGAGAATGGTGTCTGTCAAATTAATATTCGTTGTTTCTTTGCTGTCTTCCATTACTTCATTGTTTGCTTTCTCAGCTCTCTGCCTCCTGCATGTTGCCCCCTTGCGCCTCTTCGACCTCTGCCTCTTCCTCTTTGCATAGTTGTACCCTGTGTTGGTGGCCTTTGACGCAGATTGTATTTCCTTTCTTCGCGTAAAAAATCAAACTCGTCAATTATTGTGGGTACTGCTCTTTGGGCATTGGCTTCTTCTTCTAGGTCTGTGTCGATTTCAGAACTTTGGAGACTACTTTGCTCGGACTGTGGTTCTGGGCCCATCTTGCTTGCTTTTCCTAGTTTTTGTTTCCTTATGCTGTCGAATTTTCTTGCGAAAGTGTAGATTTGGCCTCGATCGTAATCTTGTTTGTCTCGCAGAAACTTCTGCGGTTTGCGTTCCTTTATTGAAATTTCTAATTTTTTTAGCCTTTCTTTGATATCATTTTTAGATTGTTTAATGGCTTCCTGATTTTCTTCTTTACTCAGTTCTTCCAATAATTGATCTATTTCAGCTAAAATTTTCTTTCTATCTATATCGGCATATTTTATTAAAATTCCCAGCATTCTACGGGAAGCATCGTTGTTATTTGCGGCCCACTCCTTCAACATCTCTGGGTTGGGCTCCTCATAGCTTGGTGCCACCATTATTCTTAACCCCCTGGGCACTCTCTGGACTTCTAGGTATCCCTGCAGGAAGTTCGATTCCCACCATTTGGAAAGTTCCGATTTTTGGAGCTTTTCTTATCTTTTCAGACGCATTGTCACATTGGATTCATTGCTACCACTGTTGCTGGTTCCGACTAAACTACTCTGGTTTGCATTTGTATCGTTGAATACTTCAAGTGCTGCCTCTTCGCGCTCCTTTACTTCTGCGGCAGACATTTTCAAAAAATCTGCAAGCACACTTGCTTGTACCACAACCGCTGTACCCCTCTGTGTTGAATCACTGTGGTGTACTAGCTTCTCTCTTTCCCCCGCCGATATTGCGCAGTCAGTTTTACCCGTTTCCAGGGTCTCGTCACTCCAAGTCCTTCGACTCGTCGATTCGTTTTCCTGTACTCCGGGGCTGGCCTTGCCTCTTTCCTCAGCTTCTCAGCTTCTATGCTTTTGGGGGGTGGCAGGCAATTCAATTCCCGCCTTCTCCTCGAGTATTTCCTGCCACTCCTGAACAAGAGTTGCGTCGTTGCTTTGTGACTCCTCGGGGCGAGTCATATAAATATTTCAGGAAATGATGACGACGCCGTGTGTGGTTTCTTAAGCATTTATTCTTCTGCCGCTACCAAACGCGTTTCGACTGCCAAGCAGTCTTGCTCACTGGTACAAGTTAACCAAACGCGGCCATATTTTTAAAGTGCAACACGTGCAAATCAGTACTACAACTCCAAATGACATAAAAAACAGACTCGTAGTTTTTGGTAAAACGCTCGTACATGTTGTTATCTTGGGCATTATCCTTGATTATTTAAAAGATTTCTTACAATTCATGCGTTTGCAATATTGTTAATGTAGTCTTTTGTATTATCGTGAAACATTTTTCGATGCATTATTTCCTGATGCGTTTTTTATAATCCGGTTCAAGTGAACTTTATCAACACCACATGTGGAACAAATATATTGACATTCAACTGAGAAAAGCATGTGTTAGCTTCTTATATGTTATCTCAAATACATCACATATTAATGCTCCCTTTTTAGCTCTAGTGAGCATACTCGATGCCAGCACGTTATTTATGCTCAAGTGAGCTCATACTTTACTTTGTGATTTTGTATGTCTTGGTTCCACATGTTGAATACACGTTACACGCTATGCACGTTACACGCTATTATTTCCCACAGTCATGCCCATGTGGGCTAATATCATAAATAACCATCACGCCCTAGTGGGCTTAGACCAACCTATGACAATTTCTTCACCTAATCATATCTAGATGTTATTCCGAGTCTGTTAAATTTCTATAATTCATTTCTAATTAAAACCATTCCTCTGAGACAACACTTGACTATTACCAACTATAAATGAGTATGTAGGTCTTCTTCCATATTCAGGCCTTCTGGTTGTTTACAATTTAATTCTATGATGTATCGAGACTCAAGTCTACGCAATTTTTTGACTCTGTTGCCTCTCCTTGCATCTGCTTTTACTGAATCAATTACATGGTAGGTTAGTCCTTTAATATCTTGATTGTGGACTTGTTCAAAGTGCCGAGCTACTGGGTATAACCTGTCCCCATTTTTTATCGCCCTTAAATGTTGTAACACTCGTTTGTGTACTTCCAGAATTGTGCTACCCACGTAGCGCAGGCCACAAGGGCATTGCAGTACGTAGATTGCATAGTCTGTCTTGCATGTATATCGGCCTTTGATCTTCCTCATCTCTTTTGTGAGCCCTACTCTGTATTGTGACGTGTTTGTTCCATGCATACACGCCTTGCATTTAGCACACTTAGTGAAACCTTGTTTCTTGTTTAACCAGGTCGTCTTTGCTGGTTGTTTTTTCATAACATTACTCACTAGTGCCTGTTTGAAAGATTTTGCCTTGCGAAACGTAATCTGCGGTCTCCTAGCAACTTGTTTCCCAAGCAGTGGGTCATTTTTAATTATGTGCCAATGTTTATTTAGAATTTTTCTCACTTCATCGTGCTGTTTGCTAAAAGTAGTAATGAACCTACATTGATTCTTATCACTCTTAGCTGGTTTCTTATTTGAATCAAACAGAATTTCCTCTCTTTTCTTTTTTGATGATTTATTTATTCCATTATCTATCCAAGTCTCAGGATAACCCCTACTTTTGAATCTCTTGGTCAGGGTATCCAATTCTCTCATGCACTCATCAGGTGCACTGCAATTACGCCTCACTCTTAGGCTTTCTCCGTAAGGAATGCTTCTCTTTAGGTTTATAGGATGGAAGCTGTGGGCATGTAATAGAGTGTTACCGGAGGTGGGTTTTCTGAACAGTTTTGTTTCCATTTTACCATTTGAAATATAGACTGTTAGATCAAGGAAATTTACACTTACTTTGCTAATTTCACTTGTAAATTTCAAATTGAGTTCATTATTTTGAATTTTAGCTAGAAACAGTTTGATTTCTTCCTCAGAGCCCCTCCATACTAAAAAAAGATCATCAATGAATCGACTCCAATGCATTATGTGGTTGTCCCATTCATTGTGATATTGTACTCGGATCACCTGCTCCTCCCACCAGCCCATATGCAAATTCGCATAGCTGGGGGCAAAACAGGTGCCCATTGCAGTACCACATGTTTGGTGGTAGAGTTGCCCTTCAAAAAGAAAAAAATTGCTGATCAGACATTTTTCGACCATCCTGATTAACATCTGGGTATGAGCCCAGTGTTTAATGGATCTAGTATTAAGAAAGTGCCCCACTGCTCTTAGGCCATCTTTGTGCCTAATGCTTGTGTATAGTGTTGACACGTCTATGGTTACTAGTAAATAATCATCTTCCCAGGGAAGATCATAGATCCTCCTCAGGAAATCTCCAGTATCCTGTATGTATGAAGGGAGTGTTCTGGCCAAAGGGTTAAGGAATGAATCAACAAACTTGGATGTATTTTCTAATGCACTGCCCATAGCTGATATTATTGGGCGGCCTGGACGATTTTTCAGATCTTTGTGTACTTTCGGGATTAAATAATGTACCGGAGTAACTGGATGATCGATTTTCAAAAACATCAGCTCATCATGATTTATGAGGGTTTGATCGTACCAATTCTTTAGCTCGTCGTTAAAATGATCATTACTGAACAACATAGCTTGCTCTTCAACCTTCACATAGCAACTTTTGTTGTTTAACTGTTTATATGCTTCTGCGATGTATTGCTTTTTCCCCCATAAAACAATATTTCCTCCTTTATCTGCATTACGTATTATACAATTGTCAGAAGAAGACAATTTCTTAATTAATGCATGGTAGGCTTTCTGTTTTTTGTTTGATTTATTCACATTGTGATATGAGTGTTTACCCAGGTTCTTCAATTCATTCAAAACCAAATCACTATATACATCAGTTACATCTCTTGGAGTCATTGGGGTGAATTTCGAGCTCTTTTTGAATCCTGTTGGTGCATCTTTATAAATGTCAATGTTCTCTTCTTGTGCGATTTCTGACGCACTGGGCATGGCTTCATTGTCATTTTCTGCCTCCAAGGCTCTCATTTCCATTAGCAGGTTCATGTCTCCTACTGCTAGACTGCTCGTATGTTCTGGTGCTTGTTCCACTAGCTTGTATCTTAGTGATGGGTTCGATAAAAAATGTTTCTTTAGCTTTAGCATTCTGATGAATTTGAATAGGTCAATGCGTGTTTGT
Source organism: Triturus cristatus (assembly GCF_964204655.1). Classification (NCBI taxonomy): domain Eukaryota; kingdom Metazoa; phylum Chordata; class Amphibia; order Caudata; family Salamandridae; genus Triturus; species Triturus cristatus. Next base: position 554,184,092 of record NC_140592.1, on the reverse strand, counting down.
ACATAGTTCAACTCTGCTTCTGGACAGAAAGATAGTCCCAATTTCAGAATTTCTTGTTTATCCTTGATGAGAATGGTGTCTGTCAAATTAATATTCGTTGTTTCTTTGCTGTCTTCCATTACTTCATTGTTTGCTTTCTCAGCTCTCTGCCTCCTGCATGTTGCCCCCTTGCGCCTCTTCGACCTCTGCCTCTTCCTCTTTGCATAGTTGTACCCTGTGTTGGTGGCCTTTGACGCAGATTGTATTTCCTTTCTTCGCGTAAAAAATCAAACTCGTCAATTATTGTGGGTACTGCTCTTTGGGCATTGGCTTCTTCTTCTAGGTCTGTGTCGATTTCAGAACTTTGGAGACTACTTTGCTCGGACTGTGGTTCTGGGCCCGTCTTGCTTGCTTTTCCTAGTTTTTGTTTCCTTATGCTGTCGAATTTTCTTGCGAAAGTGTAGATTTGGCCTCGATCGTAATCTTGTTTGTCTCGCAGAAACTTCTGCGGTTTGCGTTCCTTTATTGAAATTTCTAATTTTTTTATCCTTTCTTTGATATCATTTTTAGATTGTTTAATGGCTTCCTGATTTTCTTCTTTACTCAGTTCTTCCAATAATTGATCTATTTCAGCTAAAATTTTCTTTCTATCTATATCGGCATATTTTATTAAAATTCCCAGCATTCTACGGGAAGCATCGTTGTTATTTGCGGCCCACTCCTTCAACATCTCTGGGTTGGGCTCCTCATAGCTTGGTGCCACCATTATTCTTAACCCCCTGGGCACTCTCTGGACTTCTAGGTATCCCTGCAGGAAGTTCGATTCCCACCATTTGGAAAGTTCCGATTTTTGGAGCTTTTCTTATCTTTTAAGACGCATTGTCACATTGGATTCATTGCTACCACTGTTGCTGGTTCCGACTAAACTACTCTGGTTTGCATTTGTATCGTTGAATACTTCAAGTGCTGCCTCTTCGCGCTCCTTTACTTCTGCGGCAGACATTTTCAAAAAATCTGCAAGCACACTTGCTTGTACCACAACCGCTGTACCCCTCTGTGTTGAATCACTGTGGTGTACTAGCTTCTCTCTTTCCCCCGCCGATATTGCGCAGTCAGTTTTACCCGTTTCCAGGGTCTCGTCACTCCAAGTCCTTCGACTCGTCGATTCGTTTTCCTGTACTCCGGGGCTGGCCTTGCCTCTTTCCTCAGCTTCTCAGCTTCTCTGCTTTTGGGGGGTGGCAGGCAATTCAATTCCCGCCTTCTCCTCGAGTATTTCCTGCCACTCCTGAACAAGAGTTGCGTCGTTGCTTTGTGACTCCTCGGGGCGAGTCATATAAATATTTCAGGAAATGATGACGACGCCGTGTGTGGTTTCTTAAGCATTTATTCTTCTGCCGCTACCAAACGCGTTTCGACTGCCAAGCAGTCTTGCTCACTGGTACAAGTTAACCAAACGCGGCCATATTTTTAAAGTGCAACACGTGCAAATCAGTACTACAACTCCAAATGACATAAAAAACAGACTCGTAGTTTTTGGTAAAACGCTCGTACATGTTGTTATCTTGGGCATTATTCTTGATTATTTAAAAGATTTCTTACAATTCATGCGTTTGCAATATTGTTAATGTAGTCTTTTGTATTATCGTGAAACATTTTTCGATGCATTATTTCCTGATGCGTTTTTTATAATCCGGTTCAAGTGAACTTTATCAACACCACATGTGGAACAAATATATTGACATTCAACTGAGAAAAGCATGTGTTAGCTTCTTATATGTTATCTCAAATGCATCACATATTAATGCTCCCTTTTTAGCTCTAGTGAGCATACTCGATGCCAGCACGTTATTTATGCTCAAGTGAGCTCATACTTTACTTTGTGATTTTGTATGTCTTGGTTCCACATGTTGAATACACGTTACACGCTATGCACGTTACACGCTATTATTTCCCACAGTCATGCCCATGTGGGCTAATATCATAAATAACCATCACGCCCTAGTGGGCTTAGACCAACCTATGACAATTGCTTCACCTAATCATATCTAGATGTTATTCCGAGTCTGTTAAATTTCTATAATTCATTTCTAATTAAAACCATTCCTCTGAGACAACACTTGACTATTACCAACTATAAATGAGTATGTAGGTCTTCTTCCATATTCAGGCCTTCTGGTTGTTTACAATTTAATTCTATGATGTATCGAGACTCAAGTCTACGCAATTTTTTGACTCTGTTGCCTCTCCTTGCATCTGCTTTTACTGAATCAATTACATGGTAGGTTAGTCCTTTAATATCTTGATTGTGGACTTGTTCAAAGTGCCGAGCTACTGGGTATAACCTGTCCCCATTTTTTATCGCCCTTAAATGTTGTAACACTCGTTTGTGTACTTCCAGAATTGTGCTACCCACGTGGCGCAGGCCACAAGGGCATTGCAGTACGTAGATTGCATAGTCTGTCTTGCATGTATATCGGCCTTTGATCTTCCTCATCTCTTTTGTGAGCCCTACTCTGTATTGTGACGTGTTTGTTCCATGCATACACGCCTTGCATTTAGCACACTTAGTGAAACCTTGTTTCTTGTTTAACCAGGTCGTCTTTGCTGGTTGTTTTTTCATAACATTACTCACTAGTGCCTGTTTGAAAGATTTTGCCTTGCGAAACGTAATCTGCGGTCTCCTAGCAACTTGTTTCCCAAGCAGTGGGTCATTTTTAATTATGTGCCAATGTTTATTTAGAATTTTTCTCACTTCATCGTGCTGTTTGCTAAAAGTAGTAATGAACCTACATTGATTCTTATCACTCTTAGCTGGTTTCTTATTTGAATCAAACAGAATTTCCTCTCTTTTCTTTTTTGATGATTTATTTATTCCATTATCTATCCAAGTCTCAGGATAACCCCTACTTTTGAATCTCTTGGTCAGGGTATCCAATTCTCTCATGCACTCATCAGGTGCACTGCAATTACGCCTCACTCTTAGGCTTTCTCCGTAAGGAATGCTTCTCTTTAGGTTTATAGGATGGAAGCTGTGGGCATGTAATAGAGTGTTACCGGAGGTGGGTTTTCTGAACAGTTTTGTTTCCATTTTACCATTTGAAATATAGACTGTTAGATCAAGGAAATTTACACTTACTTTGCTAATTTCACTTGTAAATTTCAAATTGAGTTCATTATTTTGAATTTTAGCTAGAAACAGTTTGATTTCTTCCTCAGAGCCCCTCCATACTAAAAAAAGATCATCAATGAATCGACTCCAATGCATTATGTGGTTGTCCCATTCATTGTGATATTGTACTCGGATCACCTGCTCCTCCCACCAGCCCATATGCAAATTCGCATAGCTGGGGGCAAAACAGGTGCCCATTGCAGTACCACATGTTTGGTGGTAGAGTTGCCCTTCAAAAAGAAAAAAATTGCTGATCAGACATTTTTCGACCATCCTGATTAACATCTGGGTATGAGCCCAGTGTTTAATGGATCTAGTATTAAGAAAGTGCCCCACTGCTCTTAGGCCATCTTTGTGCCTAATGCTTGTGTATAGTGTTGACACGTCTATGGTTACTAGTAAATAATCATCTTCCCAGGGAAGATCATAGATCCTCCTCAGGAAATCTCCAGTATCCTGTATGTATGAAGGGAGTGTTCTGGCCAAAGGGTTAAGGAATGAATCAACAAACTTGGATGTATTTTCTAATGCACTGCCCATAGCTGATATTATTGGGCGGCCTGGACGATTTTTCAGATCTTTGTGTACTTTCGGGATTAAATAATGTACCGGAGTAACTGGATGATCGATTTTCAAAAACATCAGCTCATCATGATTTATGAGGGTTTGATCGTACCAATTCTTTAGCTCGTCGTTAAAATGATCATTACTGAACAACATAGCTTGCTCTTCAACCTTCACATAGCAACTTTTGTTGTTTAACTGTTTATATGCTTCTGCGATGTATTGCTTTTTCCCCCATAAAACAATATTGCCTCCTTTATCTGCATTACGTATTATACAATTGTCAGAAGAAGACAATTTCTTAATTAATGCATGGTAGGCTTTCTGTTTTTTGTTTGATTTATTCACATTGTGATATGAGTGTTTACCCAGGTTCTTCAATTCATTCAAAACCAAATCACTATATACATCAGTTACATCTCTTGGAGTCATTGGGGTGAATTTCGAGCTCTTTTTGAATCCTGTTGGTGCATCTTTATAAATGTCAATGTTCTCTTCTTGTGCGATTTCTGACGCACTGGGCATGGCTTCATTGTCATTTTCTGCCTCCAAGGCTCTCATTTCCATTAGCAGGTTCATGTCTCCTACTGCTAGACTGCTCGTATGTTCTGGTGCTTGTTCCACTAGCTTGTATCTTAGTGATGGGTTCGATAAAAAATGTTTCTTTAGCTTTAGCATTCTGATGAATTTGAATAGGTCAATGCGTGTTTGTACATAGTTCAACTCTGCTTCTGGACAGAAAGATAGTCCCAATTTCAGAATTTCTTGTTTATCCTTGATGAGAATGGTGTCTGTCAAATTAATATTCGTTGTTTCTTTGCTGTCTTCCATTACTTCATTGTTTGCTTTCTCAGCTCTCTGCCTCCTGCATGTTGCCCCCTTGCGCCTCTTCGACCTCTGCCTCTTCCTCTTTGCATAGTTGTACCCTGTGTTGGTGGCCTTTGACGCAGATTGTATTTCCTTTCTTCGCGTAAAAAATCAAACTCGTCAATTATTGTGGGTACTGCTCTTTGGGCATTGGCTTCTTCTTCTAGGTCTGTGTCGATTTCAGAACTTTGGAGACTACTTTGCTCGGACTTTGGTTCTGGGCCCGTCTTGCTTGCTTTTCCTAGTTTTTGTTTCCTTATGCTGTCGAATTTTCTTGCGAAAGTGTAGATTTGGCCTCGATCGTAATCTTGGTTCAAGTGAACTTTATCAATACCACATGTGGAACAAATATATTGACATTCAACTGAGAAAAGCATGTGTTAGCTTCTTATATGTTATCTCAAAGGCATCACATATTAATGCTCTCTTTTTAGCTCTAGTGAGCATACTCGATGCCAGCACGTTATTTATGCTCAAGTGAGCTCATACTTTACTTTGTGATTTTGTATGTCTTGGTTCCACATGTTGAATACACGTTACACGCTATGCACGTTACACGCTATTATTTCCCACAGTCATGCCCATGTGGGCTAATATCATAAATAACCATCACGCCCTAGTGGGCTTAGACCAACCTATGACAATTGCTTCACCTAATCATATCTAGATGTTATTCCGAGTCTGTTAAATTTCTATAATTCATTTCTAATTAAAACCATTCCTCTGAGACAACACTTGACTATTACCAACTATAAATGAGTATGTAGGTCTTCTTCCATATTCAGGCCTTCTGGTTGTTTACAATTTAATTCTATGATGTATCGAGACTCAAGTCTACGCAATTTTTTGACTCTGTTGCCTCTCCTTGCATCTGCTTTTACTGAATCAATTACATGGTAGGTTAGTCCTTTAATATCTTGATTGTGGACTTGTTCAAAGTGCCGAGCTACTGGGTATAACCTGTCCCCATTTTTTATCGCCCTTAAATGTTGTAACACTCGTTTGTGTACTTCCAGAATTGTGCTACCCACGTGGCGCAGGCCACAAGGGCATTGCAGTACGTAGATTGCATAGTCTGTCTTGCATGTATATCGGCCTTTGATCTTCCTCATCTCTTTTGTGAGCCCTACTCTGTATTGTGACGTGTTTGTTCCATGCATACACGCCTTGCATTTAGCACACTTAGTGAAACCTTGTTTCTTGTTTAACCAGGTCGTCTTTGCTGGTTGTTTTTTCATAACATTACTCACTAGTGCCTGTTTGAAAGATTTTGCCTTGCGAAACGTAATCTGCGGTCTCCTAGCAACTTGTTTCCCAAGCAGTGGGTCATTTTTAATTATGTGCCAATGTTTATTTAGAATTTTTCTCACTTCATCGTGCTGTTTGCTAAAAGTAGTAATGAACCTACATTGATTCTTATCACTCTTAGCTGGTTTCTTATTTGAATCAAACAGAATTTCCTCTCTTTTCTTTTTTGATGATTTATTTATTCCATTATCTATCCAAGTCTCAGGATAACCCCTACTTTTGAATCTCTTGGTCAGGGTATCCAATTCTCTCATGCACTCATCAGGTGCACTGCAATTACGCCTCACTCTTAGGCTTTCTCCGTAAGGAATGCTTCTCTTTAGGTTTATAGGATGGAAGCTGTGGGCATGTAATAGAGTGTTACCGGAGGTGGGTTTTCTGAACAGTTTTGTTTCCATTTTACCATTTGAAATATAGACTGTTAGATCAAGGAAATTTACACTTACTTTGCTAATTTCACTTGTAAATTTCAAATTGAGTTCATTATTTTGAATTTTAGCTAGAAACAGTTTGATTTCTTCCTCAGAGCCCCTCCATACTAAAAAAAGATCATCAATGAATCGACTCCAATGCATTATGTGGTTGTCCCATTCATTGTGATATTGTACTCGGATCACCTGCTCCTCCCACCAGCCCATATGCAAATTCGCATAGCTGGGGGCAAAACAGGTGCCCATTGCAGTACCACATGTTTGGTGGTAGAGTTGCCCTTCAAAAAGAAAAAAATTGCTGATCAGACATTTTTCGACCATCCTGATTAACATCTGGGTATGAGCCCAGTGTTTAATGGATCTAGTATTAAGAAAGTGCCCCACTGCTCTTAGGCCATCTTTGTGCCTAATGCTTGTGTATAGTGTTGACACGTCTATGGTTACTAGTAAATAATCATCTTCCCAGGGAAGATCATAGATCCTCCTCAGGAAATCTCCAGTATCCTGTATGTATGAAGGGAGTGTTCTGGCCAAAGGGTTAAGGAATGAATCAACAAACTTGGATGTATTTTCTAATGCACTGCCCATAGCTGATATTATTGGGCGGCCTGGACGATTTTTCAGATCTTTGTGTACTTTCGGGATTAAATAATGTACCGGAGTAACTGGATGATCGATTTTCAAAAACATCAGCTCATCATGATTTATGAGGGTTTGATCGTACCAATTCTTTAGCTCGTCGTTAAAATGATCATTACTGAACAACATAGCTTGCTCTTCAACCTTCACATAGCAACTTTTGTTGTTTAACTGTTTATATGCTTCTGCGATGTATTGCTTTTTCCCCCATAAAACAATATTGCCTCCTTTATCTGCATTACGTATTATACAATTGTCAGAAGAAGACAAGTTCTTAATTAATGCATGGTAGGCTTTCTGTTTTTTGTTTGATTTATTCACATTGTGATATGAGTGTTTACCCAGGTTCTTCAATTCATTCAAAACCAAATCACTATATACATCAGTTACATCTCTTGGAGTCATTGGGGTGAATTTCGAGCTCTTTTTGAATCCTGTTGGTGCATCTTTATAAATGTCAATGTTCTCTTCTTGTGCGATTTCTGACGCACTGGGCATGGCTTCATTGTCATTTTCTGCCTCCAAGGCTCTCATTTCCATTAGCAGGTTCATGTCTCCTACTGCTAGACTGCTCGTATGTTCTGGTGCTTGTTCCACTAGCTTGTATCTTAGTGATGGGTTCGATAAAAAATGTTTCTTTAGCTTTAGCATTCTGATGAATTTGAATAGGTCAATGCGTGTTTGTACATAGTTCAACTCTGCTTCTGGACAGAAAGATAGTCCCAATTTCAGAATTTCTTGTTTATCCTTGATGAGAATGGTGTCTGTCAAATTAATATTCGTTGTTTCTTTGCTGTCTTCCATTACTTCATTGTTTGCTTTCTCAGCTCTCTGCCTCCTGCATGTTGCCCCCTTGCGCCTCTTCGACCTCTGCCTCTTCCTCTTTGCATAGTTGTACCCTGTGTTGGTGGCCTTTGACGCAGATTGTATTTCCTTTCTTCGCGTAAAAAATCAAACTCGTCAATTATTGTGGGTACTGCTCTTTGGGCATTGGCTTCTTCTTCTAGGTCTGTGTCGATTTCAGAACTTTGGAGACTACTTTGCTCGGACTTTGGTTCTGGGCCCGTCTTGCTTGCTTTTCCTAGTTTTTGTTTCCTTATGCTGTCGAATTTTCTTGCGAAAGTGTAGATTTGGCCTCGATCGTAATCTTGGTTCAAGTGAACTTTATCAATACCACATGTGGAACAAATATATTGACATTCAACTGAGAAAAGCATGTGTTAGCTTCTTATATGTTATCTCAAAGGCATCACATATTAATGCTCTCTTTTTAGCTCTAGTGAGCATACTCGATGCCAGCACGTTATTTATGCTCAAGTGAGCTCATACTTTACTTTGTGATTTTGTATGTCTTGGTTCCACATGTTGAATACACGTTACACGCTATGCACGTTACACGCTATTATTTCCCACAGTCATGCCCATGTGGGCTAATATCATAAATAACCATTAGGAGTGTTATTTGCAATTCTGAGCACCATGCTGACTTTTCCAACTTATCCGGGTGATTGTACATTTATTGAATTGATCGATATTGGAGATGGGTAAAAACGTGAAACTACCTTTCCCAACATGCATTGTGCCTTATTACATACTCACCTGAGCTGCATGGAGTGACAACGGGGGTATTTAAAGGTGTTTCTTTGAGATGACTGTTTGTTTCCCAACATCGCTGCCCGTGAACAAGGAGAATAATGAATCCGAAACGCGTTGGGCAAAATTATAATGAAAGGCGGCAGGCTGGCTTTGACTTGCTTCACGTTTTTGTTTCCTAACGCGAGTAAGCTTCGTTTGAGGACAAGGTGGAATTTATATATATATATATATATACATATATATATATATATATATTGATAACCTACTGGCGGTTGCCAGTAGGTGGTTATAGTTAGGACCATGTTTCTATAGGAAAAGCATTTTTTGACCTGACTACATCTTTCGAGCTGGTTGATGAATTTTCTCAAAATTTTCCAAACAAAGTGTGCCGGTAATTCTAGTTGTGCATGGTAAGTTTGGGGGTGAACCGTCAAACGAGGGCCGAAAAAAGGAGGGTAAAAAAAGTGCGTTTCCCATGTTATTTCTCATTAGCGTTTTTGAACAGGACTACAGCCGGAAACCCTGCACGGAATTACACCAAATTTGGCAGAAAACAAGCTCTTGGTCCAGAAAGTATGCTTTTTGTTATTTAGCATGAATCTGTTTGGAAGTTTTTCAGATATTAACTGAAATTCAAATTTATATATCTAGTGATGTAGTTCCTCCAGGAACCCGACAGTCCTTGTGCTGATATTTAATTGGATGCCAACACTTCACCCAGGAAGTGTTGGCAGCCATCTTGGGACTTGGCTTCAGCCAAGTCTCCCAAAAAGTTTTTTAAAAAGGGGGCGGAGAGGAATACCACAGCTAACAATTTGCGGCACAACGCTTGTTTTCAAGAAAGACCCTGGGTGGGCTAAGTCCCAGGGGCATACTTATTTCCACCTATCGATCTATTTCTCTCTCTCTCTCTCTCTCTCGCTCTCTCTCTATAAATATATGTAGATGTTTGAAATACGCTGAGCATAATGAAATGTTAATTGAGGTTCTCTCTTTCTGCTTAACCAACAGCATCTTTCTATTCCAAAAACAACACTATAGACAAGTCAGAGGGCCGGCGATGGGCACCTGCTTTGCCCCCAGCTATGCGAACTTGCTCGTAGGCTGGTGGGAGAAGCAGGTGGCCCCGGGCCGAAAGTAATACCCACTGGGTCTCGTCTATTGTTGGTTGGTATAGGTACATCAATAACCTTTTTATTCTCTGGAAAGGTTCAAGAGTTGAGGCAGAGACATATTCAGGAACTAAACAGAAACACAGTCAATCTCCATTTCAGTGGGCACCTTAGTGCAACTGAGGTGGAGTTTCTTGATCTCAGAGTTTTTATCCAAGAAGGGGAAATTTGTACATCCTGTTTAGGAAAGCGACAGCGGAGAATTCAATCCTTGAGGCCCATAGCAATCACCCAAAATCTTTAAAGAACAGTATCCCCTACAGGGAACTCTTGCAACTTAAGAGGAACTGCACTAGAGACAGTGATTTTCAAAAAGCTGCAGGGGAGGCCATAGAGAGATTCATTGTGAGAGGATATTCACCATCACTATTACAGAAAACTCTAGGTAGAGTGGAACAGATTCCCAGACACTCTCTCCTTAGAGATAACAATCAGCCTAACAAGGATCAAGATTAATTACAACATTCTCGAGTGATTCTAATGCAGTAAGACAGATCAGCTCACGCAATTGGCACATCCTCAAATTAGACACTGTGATTGGAAAAAATCTATCTGACCATCCTCAAATCACTTATAGGCAGTCGGTCGCTCAAGGACACTCTCGTACAGAGTCATTTTGAAGGAATTCCACAAAATCCAAGAATGAGCAGTCTAACTGGATGTTTTCCCTGTTCCAATTGTAAAGCATGTAGGAACAGTCCTAAAACTCTTACATATGAGATCCCAGGAAAAATACAACGTAGAACTATCAATACATTTTTAACCTGCACTACTCCCTAGTGCATTCACTGTCTAGTCTGCCCATGTAAAAAGTGTTACGTGGGCAGCACCATACACCCAGCGAATCGTAGAATTTTAGAACACGCCAGGGCTATTGAGAAGAAATATTTCTCGTATCTCGTGGCGAGACACTTTGCTAGATTTCACCAAAGTGATAGAAATCTTCAGAGATTCTATTGTCTAGATCATGTTTATGCCCACAAACGGGGAGGAAATAGAGAATTGAGATTACGCAGACTCGAATCCAGATATATAGTTGATCTGTAGACTAAATCTCCTTTAGGATTAAATATGGAGGAAGAGTTAGCAATTCATCTTGGATAAAGCCTGTGATACTGTATTTTCACAAATGGATCTTACCGTGTTTTTCTAGACTATGAATGATTTAAAAACGGTTAACTGTGTTCATGAAGGTACTCTACTATGTTTTAAGAACTGTTATTTAAACACAGATGTTATCTCATGTATTATGAACTGTCATCCAGACGATCAATTTATCAAACATTGAGGTACATTGTACAGGTTATATAATAGGAGAGGAAATCTATCTCTTTTCTTTGATTGCCCATACAGGGCTCAATTCTGTTTAAGTATTGATTTTTGAAAATAGCAATCATCTTTGTATCATAAGAGTAATTTAAATATCAATTCACATTGGCTGCTGCCCGAAAAAGCGTGGTAAATGAATAATTGTTTTAACTGTGATGAATTAGAACAGTTTTGATTATGTCATTATATATATATATGTATATTGTGTTGCCGGGATGGATTTAACTGGCACCATTGTGAAAAACTTTATTTCGTATTTTGAATGTTTATAATCATGTTCAAAGAATAATGATATTTCACAGCCCTGTGAATGATTATGTATTTGCTCATATAGAGATGTATTGCACTCACGTATTCAGATGCATGTATTTGAATCACTGTGTTGCTATTATAATTTTTGCTCACTTTAAGATGGCGCCTTTGGGCTATACAGATTTGATAGTCCTTCAATTATGTTGTCATGTTGCAGGTATTCTGCTCATGCGCAGAACTATGCGCAGGAAACCAGGACCTCGGTGTATTGTGGTGTACCAAAAAACCCACCTCAGTGCCCATAACCCCAATCCGACTAGCATTAGTGTCTCATTCGTTCTTCGTACAATAGCGAAGCTACCAAAGATTAGACAACCTAGAGCATACGACTTAGTAAACTCTCAGGAATAGTGGGAAAGAAGAACACTCTTTCGTTCACACTCATACCTGTCCACAACATGAGTAATCAGAGACACAATATAGTTTAAAATGTTTATTTTAACTAACGTGCTCTAAGGTGCAGTACTCTAGCCAATACGAGCAGCATAATGCATACAAACAATATAATCAGCATTGTTACAAGTACATAAAGCACAAAAGGGGAAATCAGGGATGGAGAGATTGCGGTTTGGATGAAGGATTGATCAATTTTTGAGACTTTATTAGTGAAGAAGGTGGCAATTTCTTCACATCGTTCTTTGGTGGCTTTGATTTTGTGCGAGGGAGTGCAGTTTGTTTGGCTTTCGACAATATTGAAGAGTTTGGTCTGTTTTTCGCCAGATCTAGTTGGCTGCGGAAGAAAGACGCCTTTTCACTAAAAATGTGTTTTTTGTATGCCAGCTGAGCAGATCTAAGTTGTGCTAGGTGCAAGGTCGAGGGGTTTAGTCTCCAAGACCTTTCCGTTTGTCTGAGTTGACGCCTTTCGTTATTAAGAACCACGTTGAACCAGGGTTTAGATTTGGTTTGCCTCATTTGTTTGAGTTTGAGTGGAGCTACTTGGTCTAAAACCTCTGTCATTTTTTAGTTAAAGTGTGTAGTGAGGTCATCGGCCATCCAGGAGGAGGACTGGAGTTGTAGAAGGGCATGAATCCTGGATTTAAGTTTGGGTAAAGGGACTTCTTTGATGTTTATGGCCCAGTGCTTAGGTTTGACCTCAAAATAGGTTGGTGGCTGACAAGTGTGTCAATTTTGAACAGAATGAGGTGGTGGTCGGACCAGTTAATGGGAGAAATCGCTCTCAGAGAGACCAGTTCATTGTTGGTTATGATCGCATCCAGTGTTGCACCTTTGATGTGAGTTGGTTTATTGCAGAGTTGTTTGACGTTGTATATTTCAAGTAGGTTGGATAGATTCTGGACAGTGGAGTCTTCTGGGTCGTTCCAGTGGATATTGAGGTCACCCAGGAACACGTCTGTTGTGTCTGTCATGGAGAAACGTGTTGTTAGGTCTGTTAGTTCTTCGGGGAAAAGGGTACACTCTCCAGGAGGATGGTAGATGGTGTGGAATTTGATGGGTGAGGTGCCCTTGGTAGTTAGTTCGACACCCAGGTATTCAAACTATAGGAATTCTGCAGGTTTAAGTTTGGTAATCTGTATTCCCGCTTTCTGAATGATGGCTAGTCCCCTTCAGTTTTGATCGGCCTCTCTTCTCTGATGATGTTGTACCCTGGGGGGGGTAAGAATGTCAAGAATGGGGGTGGAGTGGATAGTGAGCCAGGATTCTGTGAGGAAAGCGATGTCAATTTCTTCAGCGAGTAGGGCTTCAGCAATGTCTGTGGCATGCTGTACTGCTGATCTGCAGTTTAGGAGCATGCAAGAGAGAGGGCGGGGAGCCTTGATGGTGGGGGAGCTAGGTGGATAGAGGAGTATTGAGCAGGAGGTCTAGGCGAGTGAACAGTTTTAGGGATTCTGTTAGTGCCAACAATAACAGGGATGGGGAAAGGGGCTGCCTTCTGGCTCAGAGTGAGGTAAGAGTCGTTGATCTCATCAGGTTTCGGTATCGAAAGGGGATGGCGATCCCGGTTGGGTCGAAGTGCCTGACTCGTTGACGGACTGGAGGGTCGAGGGGTGCTCTGTGGGGCCATGGGAGAGGTATTGAGGGGGGTAGGAGCAAATCTACCCGGGGAGAGGGAGTACAGTGGCTTGGTCCTGTTGAGAAGGTCTTGTTGTAAGTATAGGAAATCGGCAGCAAGGGAGTTAATTTTCTGCTCCATTCTGTTCAGTTGCTGTGTTATTGAGCTGAAAAAGTTAAAGGTTTTTGGCAGGGGCCGAGAATTACTTGGGTCTATGGAGGGAGAGTGGACAGGTGTCAGGGATTGGACGGAATCAGTGGGATTAGGAGAGGGGAGAGGTTGGACGCGGGGAGCCGGATTAGCAATGTTTCCATTCAAGGAGTTCAGAGGAGGAGAAGAGGGTCTACTGTCCAAGTGAGGAGGGAGAGAAATTTTAGGTAGGAAGTCAGAGTTCTGGGGAATGTCAATGAGATTAGCGGTAGAGGCAGGTTGGGTATGTGGGTGTGCGATGGCAGAAGGGGAGTGGGCAGTGATAATAGGGGGGGAAGTGTCTGCTGGATTGGTGAAGACGTTGGACATGGGGATGTCATGGGGTTGTCAGTGAGGTAAGCGCCTGTGGAGGTGGGACATCGGAGGGGGAGTGTGCAGCGGTAGTAGGGGGTAGAGTCACCGCTGGATTGGAGATGACGTTGGACAAGGGGGAAGTAAGGGTCGGGGGAAAAGGGTCTATGTTGTAGGAAGAGGTAGTTTGTGAGAGAGGGTTCAGATTATCAGGGGTCGAGAGGGGAGTGCCTGTGGGGATTTCAGTTGCGGGAGGGCTGAGGTTAGAGTCCGAGCTGTCAAGATCGAGATCGGCCTTGTGGTGTTTGTTAATCTGGTGTGATCAGTTGATGTAATAGTGGTGGGTGATTGGCAACGGAGAGTAATGATAGGGGCAGTGTGATTACAGTGAGTGATGGTGGATGTACATGAGCGAAGAGAGGTTCTTCAGGGCCGGGAGATTGGATCAGTTCCACGTTATTAGTGAGGGTGGTGGGGGATAGGGGAGATAGGGATTGATGGCTCAGTTGAGTTAACGAGGAGAGAAGTCTGGGGAAGTGGCGGTCAAAAAGTGGTGAGGTGCGGGTCGGTGGCCTGTATGAGAATGGTTCCAGTTCTGTAGATGGAAATGGTGAGTTCCCCTTTGAAGGTCGGGGAGATGGTAGTGGAGATTTTTTCACCATAGGGAATGATTACTGACTTGGTGACTTGAAGGTGAAGAGAGAAGGTGTTTTTCCATTTAGTCGGGCGATTAGTGTAAAAAGTGAAGTTGGTTTTCGTGTTGCCGTTGGTCGCTGTGTGGAAGTTATCTACAATGAGTGTTTCCGGGTGTTGTTTTAGAGTACTGTGCTTGAAGTTCTTTTTTGCATTACTGGTCATTTTGTCTGGGTAGTTAATGGACCAGGAGTTGGGTCCGTAACGCACGAGATTCGAGTTCCAGGTGGGGTTAGGCAGGCGCATGGTTGAATGGTAGAAATGCCGAGTCGCATCCAGGAATCAAGCAGTAGGCTGGGGTGGTAGTTATCCTACAATTACATGCAGTATATACAATAAACTCTAAAGTGCCATATTAACTGCAGTATAAAGCTTTTATAGCAGTGTATACCTTAAACTCAAAAGAGATCAGGGCCCCACCAACCATGCTTTTACAGTAAGAATCATTTGGCCCAAATCAAAGCTATAAACTAAGTGAAATAAAGCACATAGACTTTAGAATTGTCTGTCTAAATCCGTATTCAATTTGATATTAACGGTCTATCTGAACACTGTTTGTTTGATACTATTGTAGTGGTCCTGTCCAGGTAGTTAGAGGACCCAAACCTTGCTTGTTTATAACATTATATCTCACAGTGGCACTCAGATATGGGATACTAGTAGTAAAGCCCATCCAAGCAGATCAGTATCAAAAATCTTTATTCGATCAAAATTTAAAATGATCATAGAAGAATGAATACATACACATCCCAAATTCATAAAATGGCATCATTAAAAACCAATCATGTTACAACATATCATAAAAAGGATCAATTACTGTTCTAGGAACCTCTCACAGAGCTCATAACCATCCCCTTTCTCTTCTTCAAACAAGCCCATAAAAAAGAGGCCATTGAGAAACAGACAAACGGGTCAGGTAAAGATTTTAAAAAGTATAAGGCCACCCGACATTGTGTAAACCTCATCTTATTTAAAATCGGCATCAGGTAGGCTTTTCTTTCCTTTTTATATAATGTACAGGAAAGGACTAAATGTATCTCTGATTGAGTTGATGCATTGTCACACGGGCATACACTTAAATCATTAATGCTATAGGAGTTTTCAGGATAACCTAGCATACACACTATCAGGTTAATTCTAAACCTTAACAAAATGTATCTATGCTGTGGGATATTTACTGTTACTAGATATGAGAACCCTCCCTCAATCGCAGGTGTACTTCCATGGTATAACCGGAGAGCATGTTTCCCCACATCAATTTTCGACCTCTTATATTCCGCCATTCGAGAAAACCCATCAGTAACCTTTTGTTTGGATATCCCTTTAGATACGAACCGATCGTTAAAAAGTTCCGGAAGCCCTATTTCTTTAAAAGTGTGCTCCACATAACTCAGCAACCTGGATCTCTTCCAGTGATCCATGTCTAGGCAGCTCTTAATGATTAGCTGCGTAAGCGGAACAGAATCCCTCCTCCAAATTGAGTAACACAAGATTAATGAAGACACTTTAATTTGATGAGCGATATATGGGATATCTAACTCCATATGTAGTATACGATTTGCGAAGGATGGAGGGAGACCTACTACAGATTTAAAATCTTTATTCTCAGCTACCTGGAGTGCAGTAGAGTTGGCCACCCCCCAAACTCCTACACCATAAGATACAGATGCTTTTACCCGGGCCTGATAAATGTTCTTAATGATAGGGAGGGGTTTGGCCCCCAGTTTTTTAGCAAAGGATTTCAGTGCGATTATACCCCTCTCCATGACCCTCTTTCTGCCTTCCACTAGTTTTTCCAAGATAGATCTTTATCGAAGAGGATACCCAAGTACGGAAAAGAATCTACCACTTCGGTTTTGTTCTCTTCCACGTAAAAACTTGGGATTTTATCTCTTTTTCCCGCCCCTGCTACAATTACAAACAACTTTGTATGGTTAACTCTCATTTGGAGGGCACCCATAAAAGAGACATATTCCGTAATCAATCTCTGTAACCCCATCCCTGTCCTTTCTATTAAAACAGCGTCATCTGCGTATGCCAGTATGGGAATTCTGTGAGTTCCAAATCCAGGGGCATCCTCGGTTGCCGTTAAAATTGCTTGCTCTACTCCATTGGTGTACAGAGAGAAGAGGTAAGGAGCCAGCACGCATCCCTGCTGCACCCCCTACCAATTTAAATGGGCGTGTGCAGTCTCCATTTTTCGTGTAGCAGACTGAAGCAGTTGCATTGGTGTATATCTGCCTTATGAAATTCAATATAGCCAGGTCAACCCCCATTGACTGCATTGTACTCCACAGCTAATCATAGACCAAGCAGTCAAAGGCTGCACTCAGGTGCATGAACGCCATACATAGTTTTCCTTCCTTCATGCTAGTATACCTGTCTATCGTCAAGGCTAAGTTTAGGGCTTGATCTATAGTGCCTCTCCCCTGCTGGAATCCGTATTGGGCTTGGATAAGGATGGTATTTTCTCTTCCCCATTTCTCTAACCTTGAAAATAATAGTCGGCCCATTAACTTTGAAGTTGTGTCCAACAGGGAGCTAGGTCTGTAATTATTTGGATGAGACATATCTCCCTTTTTGTAAATCGGGACGATCACTCCTGAGGCCCATGATTGAGGGGGACCAACCCGGGTGATGCTGTTCATAACATTTGTCAGTAGCGGCGTCCATAGATCTACATTTTCACAGAAAATATCTATTGGAACGCCGTCGGGCCCGGGAGCTTTCCCCAAGCTACAGGCCTCCAGCCCATTCTTGACCTCATTGTAAGTGAACGTTAGGGTTTGACTTTGAAACTCCGTTTCTGGCCTTTTAAGGCCCGGTTGGATATATGTACCACAAAAGATTTGTTCAAAGTGACAGACCCAAGCTTCCTCTCCCACATTTATGTCTAGGGACGGGTCAATTTCGGTTTTAAAATACGGGGCATTTATCAGTCTCCAAAACCCAGAGCTATTTCCAGGTTGGGCAGCTCTGTCTAGGTCTGCCCATAGTTCTGCTCTAATCTCCCTCTCTCTGGTTTTCCTAGCTGCTTTATACGAGGCTCGGAGACTATTTATATGGGCCAGATTTCTAGGTTTAATCTTAAGCTCTCTATACAGGGTAGCCCTTGCCTTTATACAAGCAGCATCAAACCAGCCTTTCTTTATGTCTTTGGCACTTTTTTTTGGTCTTAGGAATAGTGCTCCTTTGATATTTCTCAAGATTCCACCAAAAGCCTGTACTACATCCGAAGGGATCGCTTCCGAGTTCAGGCACATCTTAATTTCTTCCTGTGAGTTAGAGACTATCTCCTGGGTAACCTTGATATTGTCTATCTTTCCCCATTTTAACTGGACTCTGTTTCTTCATCCTACTGCGGGGTTACCAACATTTGTAATAAACTGTCTCAGTTGGCGGGCAGACGTCAGGTCATATGAGACTATGGCAAGATCGCTATAGATGCTAAAGAGATGGCTAACCTTACATACCCTGTAACTTAGTGGAGAGGTTAGCAGAATATAATCAAGCATTTTCTCCACTCCGTTCCTCCTAAATGTTTTCACGGTGCTTCTAGTCCCTGGGGTATCTTGGCATACCATGTCCATATTTAATTCTATAACCGCCTGGTTTAATCTGTCCCCATCCTCATCGTGTGCAAAATGCTGGGTTGGATTGCCCCTTCATCTACCACGCCATATATAGAGATCTCTTTATATTTTATACAGGGGTGTATGTTAAAGTCCCCCTGCCATATTATGTTGGTAATAACCCTACTGGTCTTATTCAATACTGTGGTGATCTCTTTCTCAACCTACCCCACCAACTGATGCATCTGCGGTCCAAATCTGTTGTTATAGTAATTGACTAACAACCATCTCCCTTCATGCGGTATTTCCAACAATAGAATGTGAAAGTTTGGGTTATGATTATTCTGCATTGTCACAGTGACCGATAGATCATTCTGGATTAAGGTTAATAGACCCCCTTTTGCCCTCCTTGTGAGGGATGGAATTGCTTTAGTATGAAAGGATCTATAGCCATTTACAAAGACCGGGTCCGTAGCCCAAGTTTCTTAAAAACACACTAAATGGTGATCCTGCCACTCCTTAAACCACCCATTTTCAGTCAGCTTGTTTGATAGTCCTGCCACATTCCAGGAGGCCATTTATAAATTGTCCCTTTGGGCCCTCAAACCCAATTCTGGTTGAGATAAAATATCACTTGCATTTTTATTGGTCTTCTAAATTACATTCAACGCACAGGGGGTTGGCGTGGAGTCAATCACACTCCTCTAAATCAGATAGGGGTGCAAAACGATTCTGGTGGTTCGTAACTAATAAGCCCCTAGTACCATCAACCCGAAGGAAATTCGTGCCCTGATTGACAGTATACAGAATCTGTGGCTGCGCTCTCTGTACTCTGGGCGGCCTATAAAAATAACCCAGAGGTAAAGGTACGATATTGGAGATACTTGGGGACATCTGGCTTAAAGATGATAAAATAGAACCTGATGCATGCCTACCATTAAAATTCACAACTACACAGTCCCCCTCCCAGTGCTTGCTTGTGGGTCCCACCCATGCAACCCTTCTTGCCATCAATATTTGATTTGCTTCCTACCACCCGACGCTCCTGTTTCATTTAGGGTTTGATTTAACCAGTGAAGGGCTTTCGATATCAGCTGTGAGGTAGACTCATCTTGGTCCCTCCTTAACTGGGGGACATTTCCCAGTACTAATACCAGGGGTGCCGCTGCTGGTGGGAGATGTAGGGTTTGATCCAACCTCACCACCCGCCCCTTAGTCTGACCTGTTTCCCTCCATACGGCATCCCCTCGTTGACCCGCCGGCATTGATGCCTCTTCCATTCCCAGTAAATTTGTGGCACTGATATTATTATTTCCTGGGTTCTTATCTGAATGGCCCCCTGGCATCTTTGCATTTGGGTCTTCGAGGGTGTTTGAGTCTAAATGAGAACCTCTTGACCCTCATGACCTGCTTGGTCTATAGTCAGTTGGCCTCATTACCGGAGCCGCGATGGGAGCATCCTGCCTCTGTGTGTTTTGCCTTAGCTCCTCCATTGTAATGTGTAATTCCAATACATGTGCCCCAAGTTCACTAATTTTTTAGTCCATCTATGTCAGCCTTTCTGTGATAGGATTTAACAATGAGGAGACCAGGGTTTCAAATCTAAGCCATGACGCTTCGTCGAGTCCAGGAATTGTATCTGGTATCACATTGTTTGAAATGTCCCTCTCACCCTGGCTTCCCCCTCCAACATCTCCCTCATCCTCACATAAACTTTTACTCTTATTTAATTTTGAGACTTTTGCTGCATTTGCCCTTTGCGGACCCCCTCCCCGCTTTCTTTTTGCCCCCATGTCCCGTTTGGTTTCCTGGGATTTTGTCTTGCTTTGGGCCCTTGTGGAGGTCTTCTGTGCATTCTTACTGGGTGCTATTAGTTCTGGGGATTGCAGTGTCACATTCTCCATTACCACCGCTGATGCTACCTCCGAAGCAACCTCATTGGTCTCTTGGCCACCCAAACCAATGTTCTTTACGAATACTCCTAATGAGGATCTTTTCTGGGGTAAAAATTCCGCCGAGAGACGATGCTCAGTCATCGCTATCTCGTTTTCCAAGATATTTGTCGCTCTCGTCAGGAAAGAGTCCAGGGTATTCACTATCTTCCCCGTCGTCTGGGGATTCTCAGGGATTACCGAACCTCTAGTACATCTAGTACTCATCGTAGCATTTTCTTTTTTTTTTTCTTTTTTTTTCCTTTTTTATTAAAGTTTTACTTATCTTCCATCATTAATGCATCATTATCACAGCATTAACCAGTACTTTGCAATGAAATAGACCTATATACAATATTAGCTCAATTAATATTGACGTTACTCTATAACAAAATAATCATACATCATTGGTATTTTTGATCATCACTTCATAACCTGAAGGAACATTAAAAAGAAAGAATGGATATTTATACTGATGGAACAGAGACAAAGTTGAAGTGTGAAAAAAAAAAAAAAGGCCTTAAACTGACACCATTTCCTCCTTCCATTTCCTTATAGGCTCCCAAATTTCCACCCCAAGTTGCCTCTTCTTTTTGCCTTTGCGTGCATAAATTGCTTTTTCCAAATTGTAGGCGGACAGTAAGCTTGCCAGCCATTGATGCATGACAGGGGGTCTTGTATCCAACCAGGCCCTGGCAATAATTAGTCTATACACTGCCATTGCTATAAACAGGAATTCACGATGTGGGACCCCCGGGTCTGGGCTAACCGCTAGCAGAACCAAAGTCGGCGTAAGCGAGACTTGGATACCTAAATATGTAGCTAAGAACATTTCCATATCCCGACTTAATGTATATAGCTGAGGGCAAGCTGCAAATATATGAGTAATATCTGCTCCTAAAGAGTTGCATCTTGGGCAGCTAGTCCCCTTGGTGCCCCCCCACTGTGCAATTCTAGCAGGAGTATAGTACAAAGCATATATTGTTTTGTAGTGCTGGGCCTGAAGTGGAGCTGAACAGAGGATGGTATGTCCAAGGACCAATGATTCCTGAAACAATCCCGATTCAATGGATAGCTTCCCCATCCATTTAGCGTCATATTTGGAGATATCATCTGGTTTTGCTTCTGCGAATATTGCATAAAAACTACGTATTGTGCAATCCCCCCCCCTTGCTTATTTTGTCCAGTATTGCATTATTCCCAAATCCGGCGGGCCCCCCTTTCTTAGTGTTCAAAAAACTCCTAATTTGAAGATATTTTAAAAAACTTCTCACGTCCAATTAGTACTTAGTGGTTAGATCCGCAAACTGCACTACTCCCTCTTCATCCAGCAGATCCCCTATCTGCCCTATCCCTTTGCTCGCCCATTCTGCCATAACATTATCCGCAAAAATCAATTCCGGGAATGACCTATTCCGGTATAATCGGGTATATCTATTGAATCTACCTATTCCGAATTTCTTCCTGAATGCAGTCCAGATCCTGATAACCGCACTAACTGTCTTAAACCTTGTCCTCTTGTAATATGAGAAGTCGGTTCAATTCAGGAGACAGTTTCCAGCTTCTTCACCGAAAACCACTGCATAAACATCCGTGGAACTATTAGTGACCCTGCGGTCATGACCCCCCCCCCCCCCCAATTAAGCCCTGCATATATTGTAGTGCCGCAGCCCAATAATACAATCTAAAATCCGGTGCACCCCCCCCCTTTCTCTGGAAAGAGAAATACATTTATAAGCCCTCCGTGTTTTCCCCTGAGCCCATATAAATCTATTCAAAATTATCTCTAATGCATGGAACCACCTAGCCTCAAAATACAAAGGAATAGATCTAAAAAGATAAAGAAATTTCAGCAAAATTACCATTTTAATTATATTGGTACACCCAACCAAAGATAAATGAAGATTGTTCATTTGTTCCAAATCTAGTCGTACTGTTGCCATGAGAGGGGTCATATTCTGCTCCCCCACATTTTCGACCTCTGCAGACAGCTCAATGCCGAGGTATACTGCCGACCTAACAACTCGATTATCATTACAGTGTGTATACCCGTTTTTAACAATCTGTGTCTTAGTGCTGTTAAGTTTATACCCTGAGAGCTGCCCAAAGCGGAAGGCTTCATGTTCCACCTCCCTGATGGCCTTCGATGGATTGGACGTTATAATGGCTACATCGTCCGCATAGGCCAAGGTTTTACACACTCTGCCATTAATCACTACTGCAGGTATCTTATCGTTGGCCTCCAGGTTACGTAGGAATGGTCCATAAAAAGGGCAAATAGCAAGGGGGATGACGGACACCCCTGTCTAGTCCCTCTGCTTATCTTGACTGTTGGAGAATACCCTCTGTTAACCCTTATCCTAGCCATAGGATCTCTATATAATGTCTGAATGGCTTTTATATATCCCCTATGTCATACCATCTCATAATTGCCCAAAGGTAATCCCAGGAAACCCTATCAAACGCCTTCTCCGCGTCTAAGAACAAGGCTGCCATAGGGTCTCCCAGGACCTCCGTTGCATCAAATAGTGTAACTAACCGCCTAATATGCTGGGTAGTGCTTTTCCCAGGAATAAAACCATGCTGCGATGGGCTAACCATGCTCTCAATGACTCTACCCAGTCTTTTAGCTAGGTTTTTCGAGAAAATCTTGACATCTGCGTTCATTAACGTGTAAGGTCTATAAGACCCGGGAAGTAGCGGGGGCTTTCCTTTCTTCAAAATTATTATGATGTCTGCTCCCCCCCAAGAGTTAGGACTTGATTCCCCTGTCTGTGCTCGGCTCAAAATATCAAAAAAATCTTGCATAAGTATATCTTGAAACATCTTATAGAATTCGAGTGGGATCTGGTCAGGGCCGGCTGCTTTGCCGGAGGGAAGGCTATTCAAAGCTGTGGTGACTTCTTCCAGCTGAATTGGTAAATCTAAGGCTACTTTCTCTTCCTGCGGAAGTTTTGGTGGCAGTAAGTTACTAGTGTACCCTGCAACATCATATCCCTGGTTTTCACCCTCCCGGGAGTACAGATCAAAATAAAACTGTCTAAAGACTTCTCTTATGGTGTCGGGGTCTGAGATCAAATTGCCATGTCCATCTGTAACCTCCTTGATATCCGCCGCGGATACATTCTGTCTTGTACGGACGGCTAATATGTGCCCCACTCTCTCACTTAGTTCATATGCATTCTCTTTTCTTATTAGGTAACTAACTGCTGCTTTCGTAGCAATGTTCTCAATGATTTCAGTTTTAATCAACATAATTTTAAGCAGCTGATCCTCCAGAGGTAGATGTAGTTGAACTCCTTGAACCAACTCATTTTCTGCGTTACAGAGTTCTTTAGTCAGGCCATCCAATCTAACCTTGTCCCCCTTACGTTTATGGCCAGTATAGCTGAGGGTCTCCCCCCTAATCCCAGCTTTAAACGCATCCCATACCACTCCTGGAGATGCTGTACCTCTGTTCATTACCCAAAAACTCTTAATCCACATGTTCATATGTTCTCTATATCCCTCATCTTTTAATACTGCTCTCTCGAAGGTCCACTGTGAAACCTGTCTTTGTGACTGCCCTATATTCGCTGTTAGAATCAGGGGATTATGGTCTGAGATAATCCTAGGTTGCTTTTCCATCAAAAAGCTCGCAGCGAGAGAACTAGAAATTCGAAAATAGTCAAGCCTAACCAAGACCTTATGTGGTGCAGAGAAAAAGGTGCTACCTTCCTTGTGAGGGTACAATTTAACCCACGGATCAATCAGAGAGTTGTGGTGTACCATTGCAGCCAGAGCCCTGTACATTTTCTTCTTTCTACCAGTATATTGCCCCCCTTCTTGCGTAAAAGAGCTAAGTGGGTCGTGTATATTAAAATCCCCACAACATATTATGGGTTCTGGCCAGTGAGCCAACTCAGTGTCTAGAAATTGAAAGACCTCCGGATCATCCTCGGTAGAACCATATATTGTAACCAAAGTGCACTTCTCTCCCTTATATGTTATTTCCACCACCACCCATCGCCCCCATTGATCCTCTTTTTTTCTATTTACAAAAACCTCCCTACTCTTGGATAAGATTGCAACTCCCCTTGTCCTTGTCCCTTGCTTAGAATAGGCCAGCAAATGAAAGCCCAGTTGTTCCAAGAGATATCCCTTACCCCCCTCAATATGCGTTTCTTGGAGACACAGAATATCTATCCGTAGTGTTTTAAGTACTGCAGCAGTTCTCATTCTTTTGTTGACATCGTTCAGCCCACAGATGTTAATTGATGCAATTCTGCAGGACATTAAAACACGTCAAATGTACACCCACTTAGAAAAACCAGATCTTTAGAGTAACTAAAGTCAACACCAAAAAGCAATAAAGAGTGTGCAGTACCGTACATGCTGTGAAAAGTGCATAACTTACATATACAACCAGCCCCCCTCTCCCCCCTCACCCCCCTTGACCCCCCCTCTCCCCCACTCGGGCTCCCGCCCTCCCCCCCCATCTACAGGCAAATAGGTCAGCCGTGACCTATGTGTGGCAGCTTTTGAAAGCAGCAGTAGCATCCCACCCCCCCTCATTGAAAGTCAGTTGTTAACCTGCCTTCTCCCTCCCACTCCCCCACTAACGAAACGAAGAAGTATTCAGCCTAAATGTGAAACAAAAATCATTGTATGAGGAGAAGGAGGAGGTACTGGCTAAAAGGGTTAAAACCCCTATAATTCCTAGCTAAGCCTACCGTATCCAAAAATCACCTATCCCACCTTCTGCCCCTTTAGTTCGTCGATGTATTGCCGCGCTTTTATCTCAGAAGTAAACATCTTTACATATCCCTTAACAATAATCTTGAGCCTCGCTGGGTAGAGTAGGTATGCTTCATAGCCTAGGCTCTGTACAGGAGCTATCAGTTGCCTAAGGCGCCACCTCCTCTCCACCGTGGCATGACAAAAATCTGGTCTTGCAAAGAATGTGACCCCCTCAAAGCCGCGCCTAGCCTCTGGTCTTGCCTTATTCATTATATCTTGCCTAGCTAAAAAGTTTCCAATATATATAAGGATAGCTCTAGGTTTCGTGGCTTGTGACTCCCCATATGTGTTTCTTTGTACCAATGGAAACCGGTGGACCCTCTGTACTTCGTTCTCCCAGTTCCATTTGGTAATATCTGGGAAAGCCCCCTTTATCAGGTTGATTACATAAGCCCTTACATCCTCCCCCTCCAACCCTTCGGCCACCCCCAGTAGTCTTATGTTGTTCTGACGCTGTCGGTTTTCATAATCCTCAAGTTTCCATCTTATATCCTCTGACATCTTCTCATGCGTCTCTTTGAAAGCCTGCCAGCGAGTGACGTCGTCTTCTAGCCTGGCTGTACGCTCCTCCACATGCGATACTCTGTCTGCCATTTCCTCGTACAGCTTGTTCATTTTTCTCATGGAGCTCTGTATCTTTTTTGTCGCCACCTTAGCTCTCCGACTCTCGGTTCTGGCCTCTGCTTGCATCTGCATCAGAGTCTCATACAACAAACCCAGTGAGGGTGTCGGAGTGGGTGTACCTAAGTTTCCTGCCCCGTTGACTGCCCCCCCAGCTTCTTCCTCCTGATAAAAGATATAATGATACCGTTGCTGAGTAATCCCAGCAAAGTTTTGAATCTGAGGGTTGCAGTTGAGGGCTGCTTGAGGGGTTTGTTTCAGCTCGTCTTTTACTTCTCTGATAACTTGCATGCCCTGGCGGAGCTTTCTGGATAGAGGATTTGGCTGCAGTGTCAGAGTCAGAGCTTAATTCTTGACTTTCATCCCCCAGCTCGCTAGAAAGATAGGACTCTGACCCAGAGTCCTCGTTGACAGAGAAAAAGCACTCCCCATCAGGTGTAGCAGGAGCCTCCCCCTCAGAAATGACTGCCATATTAGTAATTTTTCTTATGGACGCTATGCCTCCCACTTTTGAACCCCCTGACAATGTTCTGCGATCAGTTCTTTCTGTATCAGCCCTTAGGAATTGTGGCGGTATTCTTTGTGTCTGCTTACTTGTGTCTTGGATTTGTATTCCATCGGAGGACTCACTCCGTTGCCTCGCCTCCGTCTCCTCATTCGAATGGGCAGCATCTGCTTCTGCATCACTTTGCTTGCTCTGCCTCTGACTCGGCCTCTGTCGCCGCCGGAGACTCCGCAGGTTCCGGCGTCTTCGCAGCAAAAGATTCTTTAACTGAGGGCTGCCTAAAAGTCGGATCCTTTCCTGCCGCATTGCCCTTTAATGCGAGGCTAGAAAGCTCCTTATTATTGTCTTTTCCACCGCGGAGTTCCTGATTTCCGCCATTGCCGTCATTGCCGCGCAATGTTTCTGCTGTTTTTAGAAGGCTCTTGCGCTGCATCATCGTTGTACGAGCACCCGCCATCGAGGTCTCTCTGCCATTTTCCTTCGCAGAGTTTTCCTTGGTGTTGGTGTTGGTTACTGGCGGTTGCGACCGTTTTGCCGATTCCGCATCCTTCTGTGGTTTGGTTGCTTTGGGTGGCATAGCGCTCCCGAGTCTGCCGATTCTACCCAAACAGCTTTTGCCACGAGATGCAAACAGCAGCCGATCGCCGAGAAGTGCTCTCATTTTGGTAAACCACCGAAGCGCTGTAATATCCACAATCAGGTAGGAGAGATCAATTTGATTATTCATACCGGCATTATCCTAGTTTTGTCCAGCATTTAAGCATATTAGAGGAGGGTGGTCTGCTGCGACTGTCTGCTGCAGTCAGTCAGCGGCCATCTTGCCTTCCGACCACATTAGTTCTAATCGTAGCATTTTCTGAAGTAATTTGCTAGCGTCCCCTCTATCACGATTTGAATGAGGTCAAACTTTCCAAGGTGTTGGTCAAAGAGGGCCAAGATAGATAAATATATATAGTTTATTACGCCTGATTCCACACTTGTCCCACAGAATACACTACTTATAGACACCCCGCACTGACCAGAGGTAAGCTTATTTCCTTACCTAGATGCATGGGTTAGAGGGAGGGCCCAGCCCAGCCTCGTCCGGGCTCCGACAGGAATAGTCGGGCCCGCCCTTGGCCCGGGCGCGTCCTGCGTCGTGGGACAGCACCTCTGCTTTACACGCTTCCGGCGCGTGAGAAATGCGGGGAATTGTAGTCGCACCAACCGCTCTCCTGCCCAGACCTTCGGCTCAGCTATGGGGGATCCGCAGGACGGCGCCTCTGCTTTACGCGCTTCCGGTGCATGAGGAATGTCGGGAATTGTAGTCGCACCAACCGCTCTCCTGCTCAGACCTTCCGCTCAGCTACGGGGGATCCGCGGGACGGCGCCTCTGCTTTACGCGCTTCCGGCACGTGAGGAATGCCAGGAATTGTAGTCGCACCAACCGCTCTCCTGCCCAGACCTTCGGCTCAGCTACCAAGCAGATCTTCCCGACCACTTCTCTCATCAAACTTGCCTGCTCAGGACCATGAACTGTTCACAAAATATTAGACTGGACACCCTAGTGCAGTAACCATATAAATACATTAGGATCATATGACATGCCACAAAAAGACCTGCACAGTTGCTCAAAATTGTGTGAATCCAAAAAAACGCGAAGAGCATGATTGTCTCAAACTCATATAAACTTATTTTGACTTGAACTTATGTTGGTTGTCTATTTACTTACTTATATACTATTACGCGACCAACTCTGATGTGTCTGTAAAACGTACCTTTTGTTGTGAATTTTTGTCCTGAATTTTCACCTTCTGTCCTGAATTTTTGTCCTAAATTTTGACCCTTTGTCCTGAATTTTTACATTCATCACCCTGAATTTGCCCTCAGGCACTAGGGTGCTAGGAGGTGGGTTGTGACATTAGCCACACATACCCCATTACCATTCATGTCTTTACCACAAAATTAGGTGGTAAAGGCATGCGTGGTAAAGGAATATGTGGTTAAGACGCATTTGTGATTTAGGCTGCATGGTAGAGGCACCCTTGGTTTATCCAGTCGTGCCTCTTTCATACAACCCTAAGATACAAGCTTTAATGGGTTAATGATTGCAAAGAGGATTATTTTAAGAAAATTGAAGAATAGCGGCTCTATCAGGTGGATGGTGTTCATACGCATAATTGAGACTCTTTTAGGTAAAAATGGACAAAGCCTATGTTTTTGAGAACATATGTAAAAATGTCTTCAAAATGTTATATTGGTTATTGGGGCATATTCAGAGAGGTAAATTTGGTCATAAATGTAGTATTTATGACCAAATTTACCTCAATTACGTCTGCTAGAAATTTACATAGGGATTCCTGGCAGGCTCAAAGGATTTTACGAGGTCAGATTTCTCAGCACTCGAAGGGGCATATTCTCAAGGACTTATCGCCGAGTTATCAGCACTTTAGCGCAGCAAAAGTGGCAAAAGAATTATCGCCCCATTCTCAAGCTGGTGCAAACTGCCGATATCGCCAGTTTTCCAGCGATAGCTGCCGTAAAAAACATCGTCACTGATTAGAGCAACAACTAACGCTAATGATATGCAGAGTAGGCGTTCCCGTGCAAAAACACACGAAAACACCACTTCGCTATATTCTCACCGACCAGCCAGATCTGCGATGTGATCCAAAAACAGACGATAAGGCGCATTAGCAGCTGGGATTTAACACATTGCCTTTTACTGGTGTAAAGCAGGACGACTACCTGCAGTATGGAAGGGAGCCCAGTCCAGAGCCACATCTGAAGACCAACACATGTCATGGAGATACTGATCATGCAGCCCGGAGACCCAAGAGGTCCACAACACCCACCGCCACCACCCCATTCCCCCCCCGGACCACACCCTACCCAGACTACCACAGAGGCAGCGCAGAACAGGACAGCGGACGTCCCTAACATGCACCAGCCTCAGAGACTCAACGCCAGAGGAAGTCATTGCCCACTACAGGCACAAAAGGACAACCATCCGCCGCATCCTGACCCTTATTGCCCACAGGCTGATGGTACCAACACAACGGACAACCAACATCCCACCGCAGACAAAGCTGCTGGCTGCGCTGCACCTATTGGCACCTGGTACCTCACAAACAACAACTGCCAGAGTCGGAGGAGTCTCACGGCCAACATCTATCAAACTTCCTCACACATGTCTTGGATACATGTCCACAATAGCAACGGCAGACCCCTGTATCCGCACCACACGACAGTTCCAATTCGTAGTGTTCCTGCGCAACCAACCCCAACGCCAGCCAGTGCTAGACGCCTCTGTGCCGCCTCTGTTCCAAGATTGTAGTAACTGAAATGGGGGTGCGCATGGTCATGAAGTCCAGTAGTCAACAGGAGTGCAAAAACAGTCCTTAATTACAAATACACAAAGAAACAATACGAAAAGCACAGCCAACTTCATCAGGGCAACGTGTGGATTCAAGTAACTGCATATGCTGCGGGAACTCCCCAATTCAATTCCATACTCTGGAAGTCAGTATTCAGAAACCTGTTGGACAAATGGCGACAATGGTCAAGCGTCCGTATAGTCACAAACCTAATCTGGTACAGTGTATAGCACATGGACAAACCGGAATGCTTACAGGAAAGACAAATCCTGCTCAAAAAGACCGTAACAGAAGTACATGTGGTCATAACCTTCATAGGAAAGAAAAGGAAGGTTATGGTCACACGAACTTCTGTTACGGTCTCATGATGCAGGATTTCTCATACCTGTAGGCATCACAGTTTGTATCAGCTTGATACCCATGCACCTTCACTCCCCCCACCTAGCCACGAGGGCGCCGCCGTGACCGGTGGTGCCTCCACGATCCTGTGAGCCTTCTGCATCCCAGCCCTGGTCCCCAGACAGGTCCAACGCCCAGCGATGACTGCCCGCCCCTGCCACCTAGGCCTCAATGCTCACCGGCCGCCACCGGCGTGTCTCCAAGAGGGCCCACCACGTGTTAGTGCAACCTCCTCAGCCGATCGCTGGATTCCGCACCACAGGCCCCCAGCGCACCCTGCTGCACTGTGCTGGGGAGTCATGTCTGTGCAGCCTGCTGCCTTTGGCATTAACTGCGGACCAGCTGGGTTCACAATTCAAATCGAATCTTAATTGGCAGGACGGCGTATCGAGGCCTATGCATCATCTCAGGCTGCACACCCGCTCAGCTCTGGTGCCACTAACTCAGTGCACCGCAAGTCCCCGTATCGTGGCGGTAGGCCAGTGCCAGCCAAAGTGCCTTGGCTGACACTAACTCTGTGCACCGCAAGTCACGGTCCTGTGGCGGTAGGCCCATGCCGGCCAAAGTGCCTAGGCTGCCACTAACTTTGTGCACCACAAGTCATGGGCCCTTTATGATTGAGCCTCGTGGTGCAGACGCCATCCTCTCACCTCCGGCAGTCAGGAATGTGATGTGGTAGGGACCTAGGACCTCATGCATAAATAATGACCACTCGGACACACTCCGATAGATACTGGAAATGGCCTCGAGCATGTACACCCAGCCCGTTTTATTGGCAGGGTCACATGTCCTGTGATGCCTGTGCTGGATGGGTGTGGTGTGGGTGTAAACCAGCCCTCAGGGAGTGGCTGTGGCATGCTGACAACTAGACCTGTGATCAGCAGATCACTACAGGGAAGACCTGGGACATGTAGTGTTGTCATCTCCCCCTGTAAGCGTAAGCGGAGTGGGCTGGCCTGGCGTATGCCAGTCCTGCGTAGGGGTGTGAACAATGACCCGGGGCTCTGGGCGTGGTCCCGTTCTGGGCTGGACAAGAAAGTTACTAATGCGTGTGTCTCTGTTGTAGTGTCGGCACCACCCGGACCTCAATCAGTAATGTTGCACCCTGTGACTCAAGTCCCACAACATGAACAACAGGGACATAAGGGGTAATCACTGACCCTACATTCATCCATACTTTCACACTTGAATGATCATAGACGTGACACATCTGTGTGGATTTGAATGTTTAATCCACATTCAGTGGAGTGTTGTAGCTGGAGCAGTACAGGGCCATGCAAACCCCACTTTACATTGTTGGCCCGTGGAGGCCCAGCCAGAGTCCTTCAGGGAATGACAAGTGCATCGACGGAGGAAGAGTTCAGTCCACAGTCTGATAGCTGTGTCATTGGTGACTAAACAGAATATGGCAGTCCATGTCGAGGTCCAAGCTGAGTGTCACAGAGTGCATCGGGGGACAGTGAAAGGTGATGATGTAGAGGGCAGTAACCAAGCAGAAACAGGCCATGTGGCGGAGATGAATGCTACTGCTTCCTTCTTACCAGTAAGGCTGAATCCTCCGCATCTTCGTCCTCTGATGTTTCATGTGCCTCACATGTGGGTGGTGGTGTTCTGTCTCCAGCACTGTGTGGCACTGACACATCAGGGGGCGGAGATGTGGATGTCGAAGCAGCAGCATTCATTTGCGACAGGCCTTGTGGAGGCAATGTCGTGATGAGGATCTGCAGGGCATGGTAGATCCCAGCTACATCACACTGGTGTGCAGCCGTGGCAGCCAGTCTTTCCACCTGCTCCCGCTGGAAGGTTCTCCATGGTCCTCTGCATGTGTTCCAACTCCCGGATGACACCGCAGGAGCCACTCTGACTAGACATTTGTCCTGGTATCAGAGTCAGGACTCCAGCAATGTCATCCATGGATCATTGGAGAGCATGGAGTGGACTGTGGGTGTCCGTTAGGGACTGTAAGTGGTCCCTGATGGGACTTAGACATCCAAATATATGGCATCGAGTTTGGCTGCCATGAGGTCGAACCCCACCCACACTTGTTCAGCCATCTTCTCCTGCCACCCTAACACATGTCGTTGGAAGGCCATGTGTTGTTCGTGTGGGTCCTGGGAGACAGCCGTGGTGGTTGGTGCTTCCTGCTGTGTGGTCTGTGCAGGGGGTGGGGGTCTCCTCAATGCAGCAGGGCTTCCCTGCTCCTGGAGGTGGGGAGCCGAGGGTGTCCATGAGCTCTTGGAGGGCATTGGTGTCGAAGGTGGGGAGGCCCTCTTCGTCATCAGTGAAGAGTTGTTGGGTCTGCTCTGCAGGAGGTGTTGATTCTCCCTCTGCAATGTGAAGGGGAGATGTAGTTTAACATTGTGTTCACATGTATGTTGACGCATTGTACAGGTTTACATACAGACTGCATGACAATGTACATTGTGAGGAGCTGCCTATTTGATGTGGGACAGTGGACATTTCGACAACATCACGGATGTGTGTTTGTACTAGTACATCATCATCTCACATTTCACTGCTATGCCAAATGTGATTGGCCAGTTTCTACACACAAGCGGCAGCAGTTGTGTCCTCTGTTCTGTTGTGAATGTGTTGCAGTTTATACCACATTGTTGTCAATGTTGATGTGCTCTGCTTCTTATGTGTGTGTGCTGCATTGTGGGATAGTCGCCCCTTCAGCTCTGATTTTGCTGGCCCTTATCCCTTTCAGGTGGTGTGCCTTTCAATTCTGTGCTTTTACAGTGCTGAGATGTTGCAGACTTAGGTAAATTGGGCTCTTGGTGGGAGTTGGGACTCTTGGGCATGGTTTGTCCGCAGATGTCTTGTTGACGTCAAGGGTTGTTTGTGCATGTGGATGTGTCAGAGTGTGACCTGTTCCTTTACGGATGTGGTCCACACTCCGCCACCTCAGTGTTGTGGCATGCACCATGTCATGATAATTGGACTGCAGCCATGCTAATCGTCATGCAGTGTCACTTGCATTGTCAGTGTGGGTCACGGACCCTCAGCTTTGCTGGGCTCAGCACATGTGCATGGGTTTGTTGTGAGATTAGTGATGTGTGGGGTGGGCCCCCTCTGGGCACATAGTCGACGGGGGTCTACTTGCAGTTTCTAGGTGTGCTGCAGTGTGCCAAGGGGATTAGGGACATGCCCTAGAGTCATTGTGGGTGGGCTCTGTGATATGCTTAATTGTGCATGTGTGCCATTGTGCACATCTTCCCCCATCCCCCCAGTCCCTAGTTGTTACTCACGCTCTTGCTGTTGTGTCAGATCCTGTCGAGCAGTGTCCGGTCCCCCAACTCCTGCCACCATCTCCACACTGATGACTGTGGACACCATTTCCTCCTTCTAGTCCAGCTCCTCCTGTATCTCAGGACTCGCACCTCTAGTCTGCACTGCTGCCTTCTGGTTGTTGCCGAGTTTCTGCTTGGTTTTACACTTCAGATCATTCCAGCGCCTCTTGACCTCTTCCATTGTCCTCCTCAGCACTCCGATTGCATTCACCTTGGCCACGATGGACTGCCATATTCCATTTTTTGTCACCAATGAGACATTGGAGGTGACAAACAGTTGTTGATGGTATTTTATCACCTCCGTTATCAGGATCCTGTTTTCCTGCGGACTGAACCGCGTCTTCATCTTCATCTTGTCCTTGCCCTTCCCTGGCCGTGAGGTCGCGGCCTGGTCCTCCGGGGGACATGTGGGGATCTGGTCGTCCTCTGTTCCTGCTCCGGCTACCTCCATTGTGCTTCCCAGTTGTTTTTTTTTTTATTGTTTTTTTTCCCTGCTTTTATAGTGATTTTTCCCGCCTGACGTGTGTGACTTGCAGGCCTGGCACAGCTTATCGCTGATTTTGTCATCGCGGTTGGGCCCAATGCAACTTTTTTCGCGTTCGGGTTTGGATTTGTATTGCTGTGCCGGTAATGTTATCGCGGACATTTGACACTTTATCGAGACACTATCGCATGTTACCGTCGTGTTGAGAATGTGACGTTGGCACAGAGTTTTTTTCCAGCGATAGACGGCGATATGTGAAATTGCGTTAACCTATTTTGGCAATGATTATCGCACATTCTTGAGAATATACCATGTTAGAGGTTGGAAGAGAGTGATTAAAGGTGTGGTTATCTCTGGAAGTTTGGTATCACCTGTAAAAACGACATATGTCAGCATTCCCAAATTCTGACCCCTCACCTTTCCACTCTGGAAAGGGTCATACATTTATTTCAGCACAAGGCTATCGTAACTGTGAGAAGTTGGCCTGATATATGCTGTCCACTAGTTATAGTGGGCACCTTGTATCAGTCCAAACAACCCCTTATTGGTTGTAGGTTAAAGACAACCTTTATTGAAAGCTATCCTAGTGGTAGCTATGGAGAGCAGCCTTCAGGCTAAGTCTTGAAGGAATGTAAAGAAGCTTGTTTTACCAGTCTATAATCTCTTGAGTCACTAAATGAAAGATATCCACACCAGGTATATATATAAAATATATGTATTTATTACTAAACACACCCTCCTAGTCTCTTTATGAGACTAGAGGTCAAAACACAAAAGCTACACTTCAATAATCACAGTTAAATAGCACAAATACACGTGAGGCCCTAGGGGCGAGCCAAACCATATACTAAAATAATGGTATAAGAACCACGACTTAACTAGACACAAGGCCTAGAGCCTGTAGAATCGCTGGGACCCCAAGGAACCACCCAAGGTAGTGACACAGGGGACCCACGGGGGCAGTGAGCTCCCGTTAGCTTCTATGGGGAAAGTCCTGGTTAGATTTTTAAAGATTAGGGACACTTAGAAATGAGTCAAGGCCAAACCCTTTTGGACTGAGGAAGTTCTAGGGCTAGCACCCACGGGAGCACTGGAGTACTCGTGTTACCTCACCCAGGGAAGCCGTGTGCATAGGTGTCAAATGGTGTCGGGTCACGTCGTCGATTTCAATGGGAGCTGGCGAAAAAGTGCTGCTGCCGTGAAGATGCAAAGTGTCCGAAGAGATCCAAGCCTGGATTGAAGATGAGAAGAACCTGAAAGCAGAGGGGACAGAGCCTGGGTCACTAGCCAGTGACCAGGAAGGCGATGAGCAGGTGCCCACCGATGTCGGGTGATTTCAGGTGAAATAGGTGAAGCTTGACTCTTCAGCCATGAGGACCAGGAGGTGTCGAGGACAACCAGGAGCTGGATTCGAGCTGTCCCATAAAGGATGTCGAGTGCTGCAGCATCGGTGCCCAGATTGGACACAACAAGCCTTGGCAACAGCAACTGATGCAAAAACAAGAAAGATGCTTCGGTGCAGACCAGCAAGGTCTGTGGGACTCACCACGTGGTTGGGAGTCAGGGCACGTCTGGAGCAACCAGGAAAGCCCAAGGAAATATAAAGTTACCCCCTCAGGGACCCACCAGTCAATGGACCAGGGATCGTGAAGGGACCGCAAGACGAAACACAAAATGGTGGCCCACGGGTCTCTTGGATTGACCAGGCTGACAATCTTCGGTGGATTCAGTGCTTGAGGTAGGGGCTACAAGTTAGCCCTAGCACGACTTCAAGAGACATCAGGAAGTCAATGCACTTGCATAAATACACAGTGACCAGGAGTTCTGGTTCCACGCTACTCATGAGGTCTGCAGGTCTCAGCTTTGCTGGGGACTTGGGTCGGCCTCTGAGATGTCTGGAAATCCTCTTCCTGGGCTGCAAATACTCTGGACTCTGGCGGGAGCTTCGATGATGCAGACCGGCAAATTGCTTTGTTGGTGCCTGCTAAGTAGGGGAGTCACTCCTTGACCCCAAGGGAGATTTCTTCAGTCCTCTGGTCTTGAGCAGAGTGTCGAAGGTCTAGGATTTGGCTTCAGAGTTTCGTCCAGGGTAATCTAAAGTCCTAAGGACTGGGGTCCCATACTTATACTAAGGTAGGGGGTTGGACATACTCTGGGGACCCACCTATAGGAGGGTTTGGAAAGAGGGGTGGCTACACCCATTTCCTATGTCCAGTTTCGTGCCAGAGGAGGGACTGGAAGCCCCTGAACCGGTTTGAGCTGGACTATGCACAGGGGCACCAAATGTGCCCCCAGTGCAGAACTTCAAAGCACTCAGAGAGTGCTCCCACCCAGCCCCAATACACATAATCCTGTCTGGGAGGTGGTTACAACACCCTGTGACAGGAAACCTATTGTCCAGGCCTCCCCTGCCGGAGTTTTGGTCAGCAGCAGGAGGCCAGACCCGTGTCTGTGGCTGCAGCATCCATTTTGTGATGCCAGGGCTCTATTAAGTTTCTACCGGGTATACCAGTGCTGTCATGTCTCTCGCTCTAGAAGGGTGGGATCATACTCCCACACCAGTTACTGGTGTGGGGTATGATTCCAAGGTGTTTGACACCAAACACGACATGTTTCCGTGCAGCCAGTCCAAAGTTAGCATTTACCGTTTGGTTATAATGCACTTAAGAGTATATGGTCATCTGCACTACAAACAGCATCAGAGAAGGGTCTCTGAACACTGCAGAGGGGCTCTGCTCATGCAGGGGCACCCTCTCACATAAGAGCCAAGCACTCTGCCTTCAGGATTGATAAGGTCTGCCATAGGAGTGATTTATAGATTTATATGTGTATATATATATATATATTCACTGAAAAAACCATAGGTTTCACACATGTTATAGTTAGCTGGAGATTTTACTTATAAAAAACCAATGAAATTCCCCCGTTATAGTTAGTGCAGGCAACTATAACTCACGCGACCGCAATCCTCTGCTGATGCTAATACTGTATTTAGACACTTATTTGCCCATGTCTTCTTCCATTAAATTTTAGCTATACATATATTACAAATATTTTTTTTTCATAAAGACACATATGTCATCAGCAGAGGATTGCGGTCGCGTGAGTTATAGTTGCCTGCACTAACTATAACGGGGGAATTTCATTGTTTTTTTATGAGTAAAATCTCCAGCTAACTATAACATGTGTGAAACCTATGGTTTTTTCAGTGAATTTGCAAGGTTTTTTTAAATGCTAATTCTAACTATAACGTGTGTGAAACCTATGGTTTTTTCAGTGAATTTGTAAGTTTTTTTAAATGCTAAGTTACTTTACGCCGTTCGTGGTGTGCGCGCCCACTTAGCGCAGTTCGTTCCGTGCGCGCACGGTGCGCGCACAGTGAGCACGCGGTGCGCTTCGCGCACCGCGCGCCCACTTTACGCAGTTAGTGCCGTGCACGCACGGTGGGCAATGTACGCACGATGCGCTTCAAGCACCGTCCGCTCACGGAGGACATATTATGAGCTTCCTTATGAAAGGTAATCTATTACATGTTAAATCGGATTCTATGACATGCACAAAAGGTGCCCTTCGGGCACCTTTTGCACACGGGGGTGGGAAAGTGTGGATACTGTTTTTTTTATAATTAATTTTTACTGTACGCGTACGGTAAGCGTAATCGGCGTTTTTTCGAAAAAAAAATAAATTGAATTTTTTGCCTTAGGGGTCCTTTTGGGACACCTTAATCAAGGCTAGGTGGTTGGGAGCTGTCTAACCTGCCCCTTTACATGTTTTCACCCTTTGTTTTTCCTCCCCCCCTCAGAGTGCGAGAGAGAAAATGGTGTCGCCGCTTCCTGGTTTCGACCGATTCGAATGTTTACTAAGATCTAACAGCCAATCAGAATCGCGCTCGCGCACGGCACCGTACGCGTACGGTAAGCTTACCGTAAGCGCACGGTAAGCGCACCGTAAGCTGCCACAGATATATATATTGATTTAAATGCTATTTTCTCAGGAACTACTGAACAGATTTACACCAGACCTACAAAAGGCACTTCCTTGACCTGTAGACTACCTCTCTGCCAAATTTCAAGTAACTCTGTTCAGCCGTTCGGGCTGTAGCTGTGTCTAAAGGTCCTATGGAAAAATGCATGGGAAAAACGCGTTTTGGGACCCCCCTTTTTTCTCAGCCCCCGCTTGACGAATCCCCCCGAGACTTTCAGGGTAGGAGCGGAGCGTAGCACCCCATTAGTTTTTGAAAATTTCATGAGGATTCGTCGACCGGCGCCAAAGTTATTCCAAATAGAATGTTGCGGTTTTCCTATGGAAACAGGGTCCTAACTATAACTACCTACTGGCGACCGCCAGTAGGTAATATATATATATATATATATATATATATATATATATAAAAAGCAGGAGACCTCTGAGCCCAGGGGTCGATAGTACACGCACTCACTCGGAATCCAAGATGAATTATCAGTTCGTTTTTTGTTTCAAAAAGAAAAGTTCTTCAGCACAGCACTGCCAGTCAACAACAACACTGGCCCGTGATCAAGGCTCCTCCCCCTGGGCTCAGAGGTCTCCTGCTTTTTATATACACCGGCTGTCCTACCGGTTTGATACACGCACCCCCCAGACCGAAGAGCGCCGTTCCTCTACCCAGGACACCACATGTTTTCATATATATATATATATATATATAGTGATATAGGTAACCTATATCACAGTAAGGGGTGCATGCACCACCTTACCCAGGGTGCAGTAGCAGACCTGTGGTGTCATTTTGGGTGGCTTTCCAGAGGTGGCATAATACATGCTTCAGCCCCTGGTAGGCCTCTGGGATACCTATGCCCTTGGTACATAGTATACCATATACTAGGGGCTTACACGGGCACCTCAGATCCAATTTGGAATGTACCTAAAGTACATGGAATCATTTTAGAGAGGAGGCAGCTAGGCTGGGACCCTAAATAGCAGGGTCCCAGTCAGACTAAAGTCGAAAAACAGTGAAACACCAGCAAAAAGTGGGGGTAAACATATGGCACAGATTCTACTCTCCTACAGTAACTCTCCATCTAGGATGATCACCACCCAAATGTTTGGGGGCATAGGGGAAGGACTTTCTCCATGGTAAACAATATTTTCCCATCTGGAAAAATACTAATTTGTTCTGTGGAGAACTTCACACAGGTGAAATAGGAGCCAGCAAGAAAAGTTAACTGACTGTCCCATGAATATGCCTGGGAACCTGCACCTAGAACAGCTCAGTCTCAGACACATTCCTGGAAAAGCAGATGAATAGCAAATACATTGCAAATTACATTTAGGCAGAGATCTCTGTTTGTACTTTTCGGATTTTTACGTTAGGAGAGGCCATAGTGTAATATATATATAAAACAACACTCACAACTGCT
This sequence comes from Triturus cristatus, assembly GCF_964204655.1. NCBI lineage: Eukaryota > Metazoa > Chordata > Amphibia > Caudata > Salamandridae > Triturus > Triturus cristatus. The sequence continues at coordinate 554,145,185 of NC_140592.1, read as the reverse complement.
TTCTTCTCTCGTTACATTTTTCATTTTCTTTTTTCTCATTCCCTTTTCCTTGTGTACACATCTGCCATTATCTCCCCCCTTCTTCTCAAGTATCAGATGACAGCCCCATATGTAACCAAATACATGGTGTACAGTAACCTATACAATTGCTTATAAATGTAAAATATGGTTTGTGATGTAATAATATAATGTACAAGGCTTTTACAATTTTGTCGTTTAGTATAGTAGGTTTATGTGGAAATTGTGTTATATATTTTTTTAAAATAGTCCAATATAAAAATAGGTTTTAAAAAAGTTCAGAGCCTTCTCTCTCATTTATGTCAAAAAGGTTTAATTACTATTAAAAGTAAATACATTTAAATCTGCTCCTCTTCTCTCGTTCTTTTCTTCACTGCGGATCAACAGCATTTGCCATCATTTTCTTCGTTACACATCATGTTCCTTTCCAACAGCTTCTACATCTTAACTAGGCTCAGTCCTCTCTATCACACGTGTCACCTCACACAAGCTTCATGTTGTTAATCACTGGATAGTAGTTCTATTCCCATTACACTCTTCAATTTAGACAAGCTAAAATTCTCATTATTGTTATTCTCTTCGTTGACAAAAAACATTAGACCTGGGTAAAATGTAATTACTACGTATAATCTTGTATAATTTCGTGTTGCTCTTGTTTTGCGAAATTCACAAAACTACAATTATGCTGCATGAAAAAATCTTTAACATGGGAGGACTGGAACAGCATAAAAGACCAAAATGCAAGCTACTGCTGTAAACAGCACTTGTGTTTTTTTGTACAATTTGTTTTAGTGTGAAATGTGACCTCATGTCAAAAATGGAAGCAAGGACCCATTTTAAACTAAAATATAGTGCTAAGTGCCAGTTATGCACTTTGCCTACTTTCCACAATTTCATATTTTTGTAGAATTGTGCGTAACTACTCAAAAGCATTTCATGCGAATTTCGAACACACCTGTAAACTACCTGTCATCGTCTCTTTCACGGCATTATCATAGGTTGCCTGAAATAGATAAAATTAGAGGGCCATGTTGATTTACTTAATCTATTTACATTTGCTCCTGCTGCTCTTACATCAGACCTCTATTCTTTTCCTGCAGAGCCTCTCAAATACTACTTACGGCTCAAAGCCTCAAGTTCTACCGGAGGCAAATCATTGGACTCACCAAAGCTCTGGGACGCTGTACAGACGCGGACTGCTTCTCCCGCCGCCGGACTCCTCAACCGGCCACAGAGTGGGGAAACTACAAGTCCCGTGAGGCCCTGCACCACCGCCCACTTCCGCCTACCAGTGCGCCCTGAGGCGCTACAAAAGCATTGGCTACCCCGGTGGAGCGGGGGGTCACGGCTCAAAGCCTCAAGTTCTACCGGAGGCAAATCATTGGACTCACCAAAGCTCTGGGACGCTGTACAGACGTGGACTGCTTCTCCCGCCGCCGGACTCCTCAACCGGCCGCAGAGTGGGGAAACTACAAGTCCCGTGAGGCCCTGCACCACCGCCCACTTCCGTCTACCAGTGCGCCCTGAGGCGCTACAAAAGCATCGGCCACCCCGGTGGAGCGGGGGGTCACGGCTCAAAGCCTCAAGTTCGACCGGAGGCAAATCATTGGACTCACCAAAGCTCTGGGACGCTGTACAGATGCGGACTGCTTCTCCCGCCGCCGGACTCCTCAACCGGTCGCAGAGTGGCGAAACTACAAGTCCCGTGAGGCCCTGCACCACCGCCCACTTCCGCCTACCAGTGCGCCCTGAGGCGCTACAAAAGCATCGGCTACCCCGGTGGAGCGGGGGGTCACGGCTCAAAGCCTCAAGTTCTACCGGAGGCAAATCATTGGACTCACCAAAGCTCTGGGACGCTGTACAGACGCGGACTGCTTCTCCCGCCGCCGGACTCCTCAACCGGCCGCAGAGTGGGGAAACTACAAGTCCCGTGAGGCCCTGCACCACCGCCCACTTCCGCCTACCAGTGCGCCCTGAGGCGCTACAAAAGCATCGGCTACCCCGGTGGAGCGGGGGTCACGGCTCAAAGCCTCAAGTTCTACCGGAGGCAAATCATTGGACTCACCAAAGCTCTTGGACGCTGTACAGACGCGGACTGCTTCTCCCGCCGCCGGACTCCTCAACCGGCTGCAGAGTGGGGAAACTACAAGTCCCGTGAGGCCCTGCACCACCGCCCACTTCCGCCTACCAGTGCGCCCTGAGGCGCTACAAAAGCATCAGCTACCCCGGTGGAGCGGGGGGTCACGGCTCAAAGCCTCAAGTTCTACCGGAGGCAAATCATTGGACACACCAAAGCTCTGGGACGCTGTACAGACGCGGACTGCTTCTCCCGCCGCCGGACTCCTCAACCGGCCGCAGAGTGGGGAAACTACAAGTCCCGTGAGGCCCTACACCACCGCCCACTTCCGCCTACTGAGGTTCTGGACTTTTTAAGAGTCCAGAGGTGTCAGGGAAACAACACCCAAAGACCCCTGAGTTCCTTCCTGCCTTGGTGCACAAATAAACAGAGACACAGGCTTCTCGATGGTGGCGTCAAAGACCAAGGTTTATTTACTGCAGGGACACAGAAGTCATAGGAACCACACAGAGGCAGAATCTACGAGACTGTTCAAATTGCAAGAAGTGGGTTGCTCCTTAAATACACGAAATATGTCTTTAGGCAACATTTACACGAATATTTCTCATGCCCAACCCGGTATCTAAAACAGACAATAAACATACATCAAACAATAATTAGTCGTAGGTTTTCGGTATTCGATCAAGTCTCCTTGTCAGTTTTCCATTCTTTGCCCGATCCTCCCCATCATAAAAATCATATCCTCCCCATTGTAAAAGCCCAGAAGGAGAGGAGCAGAGCCAGGTGCAAGGGATAGAAAAGTAGGATAAGAGGTGTTTATGGATCGTAAACGGGCATGGCTACCGTATTCGGCCTCTCAATCAGGACAATGGACACGAGAACCAGTATAGCAGGATTGGCCTCAGGCAGGGGAGGCAGCTTGATTCTGCCTAGTCACGCAACGTCAGTTTTTCTCGGGGTTTGAGCTTACGTGTCCTTAATGAGGTGATTCTGCCGGGGTCATCGCTCGTCCATTGACTATGTGAGGGCAAGAAACAAAATGGATGCCGTATCTAAAATGGATGTCATGATTTAGCAACAGAATGCCCTATTTCTCAGTGAATTCATGCTCGTTGCGCAGCGAAAACACTGTCATGCATATAATGGATCATTTACGGTTCATTGGTACTAAAATCGTGCCAGTACTACGATACCGAATACACGGGTTCGGATCGCTACAGTACCTCAGACCGTCCTTTTGCCCTTACATAGGCAATAGCTCACTCTATATCAGAGTCCATCTCTATGTTCATCAGGTCACTGATATGTTGTTGGAGCATTATTCTATCTCGTGGCGTATCTCCAAAAACAGGTGGTCTTCTTACGCATGTTGAAACACAAAGGCCACACAAGACAGGACCACACTGAACAATGAGACAGCATGAGAATAAAAATACCAATGCAACACCAGTGACTATCAGAACCTTCCATCCCCATGCAGATAACAGGCTCCAGAACCATCCCATTAGTGACCAGTTACCTTCCTCTACATGAATAGAGTCAGAGATTTTGTGTAACTTAGAAATAGCCTTATATATCGTTGGCGCATTATCTGGGATAAAAACACAGCAACTCGATTGGATCATCTTACATACCCCACCTCGATCTGCAAGTAATACATCAAGGACCCTACGGTTCTGTAACGTCATGAGGCGATCCGCTTGAAGCTCAGCTGTCAGGTTACTAAGGGCACCCGCAGTTTCGGTAATAGTGGATTCAACTACCCGTGTTAGTTGACGTAAGTTTCTACTGTTGGCCATAGGCCCCCAGAACGGAAGGAAACCTTTGAAGAAGTCTCCTGCCTCTTGGCCAGCAGTATCTTCCCTATTGAAAACACCTCTCACAACTCTAGTTTTGTGATAATCCGGTGCAGCAGTGTATGTCGGAGGCAACAGTTGAGCAATATAACATGAGCCTGAAAAGTCAGCAGGCAGCCATGTATATGCTCTGTCTTGGCAAACAAAATAGGTGCCCTTAGCAGCTAAAAATGCAGGGGAAGACTGTGACGGGAAAATGTATGTTTCGGTACAGTCGCTCTTCCCTAGTCGAGCTTTCGGATTCCTCCCATTTCCTTGCAAACAGACCTGTCCTTGGTGGGGTACGACCCAGATCGGAGTCGAGCTTTTACGTTTGTTCTCACCCAAAGTAATGCCATATTCCGTAACGTTCCAACCCATGTAAACTTGCAATTCATCCTTGGGAATAAACAGAGTGTTATTGACATCTCTAACCATGTCAGTAATTCCCTTTACCAAGGCTCTATTAGCGGAGTTATACCTAGTGGAACGTGGAGGTCGTGGGGGATAGGTCTCTAGGGCATAGGCGAACATGGTCTGAAATGCCCAGAATGATCCATTATAACTAAAGGGCAGAACCAGATAAGGGATACCCTTGTCCATGGTATGTGGTATCAAGCCACACACCCAGCAGTTTGTTGTGTTAACCACTAGTTGATGTTGGTGCAGGAGCTGAATGAAAGTGTTATTTATAAACTCGGAGCGTCGAGCTTGCTCATGGGCAGGAAAAGGATGGAAAGAATGAAGAGAAACAACAGTTGGAGAAACAGAAACATGGGGAGATACTGTAGATGTAACAGGTGCAAAGATCAATTGAATACCAAAAATAATTTCGCCTGCCAGAGTTATTAAAACAATCAGAAGTGTCAGAGCACATTGCATTAGAAAACATTTGCTGTACAATATTTTATATAGTTTTGTCTTGCGAGCATTTATGACGTAAGCCCGTCGCAGTTCAGGAAGCTCCATCTTCTACAACCGTTCGCAACGGATGGTTTGTACCTGTTAAAAAATTGCCTCTGTCCACCCTGGGAGTTCCCAAAATAAACAGAAGAAACCGACCTTGTGTCTGGTTCCCTGCAAGTTAAAACAAGGCACACGTTACGACCCTACGGTAACCCAGATGGCAAGGTGAGGGAACAACAAAAACAAAAAGGATAAAAATTATAGAGCGAACTTCCTGACTGAATGGAATGCGATAAGATCAAAACAGTTTTCAAACAGAAAGGTAATTATGCAATGTCATTGGTTCATAGAATGAGAACGTAGGTTATATCTGTATTTCCCGGGTCTTGTCTGATCTTGAAACAATTGTTCTATAGGTACAGTAATGTTCGAGTCCACAGGTGACGAATGTTCGCCTTGTATGACACTCTGTTCAGGGTTCGAAAGCACAGTTCCTGGTGAGGTATAAGAGTTCTGTGTTTCAGTTCGTTTGTCCATTATGTACTCTGCATCACTGAAGGGAATGAGCCTAGGAACAGGTTCTGTCTCGGATGCACCAAATCCCTGTCTAACCCAGTTGTCGTAGGGGAGTGGGAGAGGGACACGTTTCGCATGGCTAGCGTGCACCCAATTCTTCCTTCCAGCTAGGCGTACAGCAGTTCTTGTTGCCAGGAGCACTTGGAACGGGCCCACGAATCTTGGCTGGAGGTTCCGGGTTCGTTCAAAATTCCGCACCACAACTTGATCACCGGGTTTCAATGTGTGGCCTGGACTCTCTGGCTGTTTAGGCAAGGATTCGAATACCAGTTGATGAATAAGGCTCAATTTAGCAGTCAGATCAAAAAGGTAATCAATCAACATAGGATATTCGATCTGTTTGAATTCCTTTGGCCTAGGGACTCCCCAAACATTAGCAGGACGACCGAACACAATCTCATATGGGCTAAGCCCTACTCGAGATTGTACAGTTGCTCTGGTGGACAGTAAAGCTAAAGGCAGTGCGTCTGGCCAAGATAGACCAGTGGAAGCTTGAATTTTAGCAAGTTTCAGCTTCAAGGTACCATTGTACCCTTCAACCAAACCTGCTGATTGTGGGTGATTCACACTGTGGAATTTCTGGACGATTCCCAGACCCGCACACACACTCTTCATAACTTTCCCTACAAACTCACTTCCATTGTCCGACCAAACAATCCGTGGCATACCATATCTGGGGAAGTACTCTTTGAGGAGGATTTTGGCAGTGGACATAGCAGTGTTATCCTTTAATGGATATGCCTCAATCCATCTTGAAAAGGCACAGACTACCACTAGGACATATTTAAGATTGTTACACCTGTCCATGTGGATAAAATCCAACTGAATCACTTCAAAGGGACAAGAAGGGGGAGCAAAGTGACCAACTGGGGTTGGGGTTCCCTTGCCAGGATTATGCATTAGGCATATCACGCAATTTTTCACCACTCTTTCCGCACATTTAGTAATTCCATCATTCTTCCATACTGGAGCTAACAGTTTACAGATCCCTTTCGAACTAATGTGCGCCGATCCATGCGCCATCGTGACTACCGCAAGCACATACGCATCAGGTAACATCTGAGGAAATATGAATTTTTATGGTCAATTGTGTCCCCTATCTTAGACCCCAACGGCTCCATGTACATGCTACAAGTACATGTATGTTCCCTCCAGTTCCAGCTATGAAGACGCAAATACATGTGCGTCCAACGTCAACATGTCCTCTTTCAGATCCGCCATGAATGGGTCGAATATTCCATTCCTAAGTATGATTGGCCACCGACTTTATATGGTTCACTTTTCACATTTTACAGTTCAGGCGAGTAGGCCCTGAATTCTGCCATCAAGCCTTTTCCTGCTTCTGCCTCTGAAATGCTCCAGCTTGGACCTGCATCCGTATCCATGAACTTTGTCCTACTCCCTGCGCGGCTAACGGTGCCTGACGCGGCCTGTTGCCTACCAAAAACTGTATTCAGCCTTCAAGTTATCTGCTCCGGTCCTCATCCAATGCATTCCTGTCTAGTAGTTTAGATAAACATCCTTCCAGCTACCGAGCAAAGAGCTTGGCCTCGCTGTCTTTATGCAAGTAATTCATAGCCCCTGTTACCATGGAAGATTCCTGCCCCCTCGCATCTCATGTAGACACATAGACGCTTGTACATGCACTAACAGTCAGTATAGAATAGATTCCGTCCGATAGACCTTTCCTTTTGGATAAAACAGTTCCTTAAACAAAGATATTAGATACGATTTGGGATTAGGTTGACCTGACCCCCAGACTTCTGTCTCCACATGTAGAGCTAAATGTCAATTCCCCTTCACCCTTTAGTTGCACGTCAATCACACGTCATGCGGCTGCGCGCGCATCTCTGCCAAACATTTCTGCTGACACTGCAGGATTCTCTTATGGATCCACCCACTTGTGACATCATTTTAAATGACGTTTCTAGTATACGCCTGTTATTACGCCCATTTTCATTACGTATGTGTATTCTTATCTGTATTATCAGCTGTTACGCCTCCTGCATCTGTCTTAATGCAATTCTTTTCATATATATATTGTTACTTGTCAATAATGTATTGCCTATCCCTTCCTGAACCTTCGTGGTGATGGAATAAGATTGCCTGGTTCGAACTATGATTCCTTTGTAAGGAATAAAGCCCTTTTCAGAACCTCTAATACCACGGATTCTGCCTCTTATTTTGACTGAGTTATTCTTACTAGACTTTTCCGCATAAAAAATAGTACAGGTAATTTAAATATTTACCACACATCCAACGTTGATGTTCAGACAGATCAACCCAACATCCACTCGAATCCATTTTACCCGTTTTCTCCCTCCATGCATTTTTCTCATTTTCAGTTGCTTCATTCTGGATTGCCTTCACACTTTCAATCGTATTCTCACACATTCCTGATTCAGCAATCCATCTTGCAGACATTTCAACGTACATTCGGCTCATCATGTTCTTGGCCGTCTCTTTGGCGACCTCATCAGCAAACGCATTCCCACGGCCAACATCATCCGTAATCTTTCGATGTGCACTGCACTTCACAACCGCCACTTCATTCGGTAGGGTCAGAGATTCAAATAGATCACTGACTAACTGTCCATGTTGGATCTTAGTCCCATGGGACGTGAGAAAACCTCTTTCTTTCCACAGACGTCCAAAGCTATGTGCTACGCCGAAGGCGTATTGGCTATCAGTAAACACATTCACTCTCTTTCCCTCAGCTAAAACACACGCTCTTGTTAGTGCAATTAATTCCGCAGCCTGAGCAGAATTCTGACTCACTCTTGCGGTCTCCACAATCGTACTCAAAGTCGTAACTGCATACGCGGCCGTCACATCACCATTCTGTAGTTTAAAACATGACCCATCGACGTACAAAGTGCCATCTGGATCTAGTAACGGAGTATCTTTTAAGTCAATCCTACCTTTTGTCTCTTCCTCAGTTCTAAAACAACAATCATGAGGCTCTGAATCACTCGACTCTTGGGTAGTCGGCAACAGCGTTGCTGGATTCAATATGTTGCATCGCTTGATCTGAATGTGACTTGCCAACAGTGTCAGCTCATAGCCTGATAGTCTAGCACTGGTGAGGTGCTGAGTTTTCGTTCGATTCATGAGTGTATCCACAGCATGTGGGACCATGACTACTAACATGTTGTTCATGACTAGTCCAGCAGACTGTCAAATAGACACTGCAGCTGCTGCTGTAGCTCTCAAACAACTTGGCAATGCTCTGGCTACCGGGTCTAATGTGGATGAGAAATATGCATAAGGCCGCTGTTTGTCACCAAATTGTTGCGTCAAGACACTCAATGCACAACCTTCTCTTTCATGGACATATAGTGTAAACGGCTTACTGTAGTCAGGAGTACCCAACACAGGAGCTGAACACAGCGCATCACGTAAGTCGGAGAAGCTCTGTTGACATTCATCCGACCATGGCAAAGGGCTCGGAACACCTTTTCCAGTCAGGGCTACCAATGGTTTTGCCATGAGAGAAAAATTTGGGATCCATTGCCTGCAGTATGACGTAATACCCAAAAACGCACGCACTTCTCTCTGTGTGCTTGGTACAGTCATCTGTGAAATTGCTTTGATTCTCTCTGGGGTCAACCTTCTTCCCTCCTTTGACAAAAGATGACCTAAGTAGGTCACTTCTTGGCAACAATATTGCAGTTTAGAAGGGGAAACCTTGTGATGTAAGTCGGACAAATGACGTAATAAAGAAATTGTAGCTGTTTTGCAAGTTTCCTTGTCATCGGCGGCCAGTAAAAGATCATCTACGTATTGAATCAGAGCAACACCAGGAGGAAGTACAAGAGCATCTAATTGACTTTTCAATGCTTGGCTGTAAATTGAAGGGCTCTCACAATAGCCTTGTGGAGCGCGCTTGAACCTGAAACTGCGACCTCCTAAGGAGAAACCAAAAATGTCTCTACTTTCCTCGGCTATCGGAATGCTGAAAAAGGCATTCTTCAAGTCGATCACTGTAAACCATGAGGCTGAGGCAGGAATCAACGTTAATAATGCAGTGATATCTGGTACCACAGGAAACTGCGGAATCACTAGTTTGTTAACCTCTCTGAGGTCAATCACAAATCTGTAGATTAGAGGTTTGGAAGGGTCAGTGCGTTTCAAAATCGGCAGAACAGGACTATTGCAGACATTTCCTCTAGTTTCCTCTATCACATCTTTCTGTATTAAGTCTTTCACGATCAGTAAAAGTGCACGTTCACCTTCATTTGAAATCCGATACTGTGGGATTCGTGGGAATCTAACATTCGCTTTCAGACTTACCACATAAGGGGAAATTTCCAAAAGGCCTACATCGTTAGGACCAGTCGCCCAAAGAGTATCAGGGAGAGAACGCAGCTCCGGTGGGAGCTTATCCATCGACATGTATATTGGAGAAAAGACTCTCTTGCCTAATGTGAGCTGCACTCCCGAAGGAGAACAGTACAGTGTCGCATGCAAGCGTTTCAACAGATCTAAACCAAGCAGATTCTCATTACAAGCAGTTGTTAGGATAAGGGGTGCTTCTAGTTCGCATGGCCCAACAGAGATTGACAAAGGACTAGAAACAGGATTGTGAACAGGGGCGCCTGAGAAACCTACTGAAGTGTTCGTTAAGCCAGACAAAGGTGCGCCAGGGAGTTTCGCATGCATAATTGAACTTTTTGCCGCACCAGTATCCAACAGAAACGGTTCGACCACACCTGATGTAACTACTGCGACATAAGGTCCACTCTGATCAACTGGAACTGATACTACTCCCTCTCTTTGCCTGTGGCTGTCCTAGTACTCGCTTTTCTGAATCTCTTCATTATTTTCATAGTAATCCTCAACATGATACTGTGAAGATCTACCTAGTTGCGTAGGTTGTACATTCCGCTGATCGAAATAATTTGATGGGCGATCAACTTGTGGAGTCATTGTACCACGTCCTCTACCTCTAGGAGCTTGCATAAACCCGCCATTACCTCTCTGAGCTGGGACACCACTGGTCTGCGCGTGGAGTATTGGACACTCGTTCTTATAATGGCCCTCCTTTTTACAATAGGCACACTGATTCCATGCTAACTGTTGTCGAGGGAATCCATAATTAAATCTTTGGGACGTCCCTTGTTGGGATTGTGGCTGGTGCTGAAACTGGGGTCGCTGCTGTGAATCTGACTGATTCGGACGAGGCGGATACGCTTGTTGCAATAGTACTTTAGTTTTCAAATCTTTTGTCTTCTTTTCTGACTTTTCCTTTTCTTCTTTCTCTCTATTCTCGTAATACTGAGCAGTCGCGAGTATCTGTGCTGTCGTCGACACTGCCCATGCACTCTCAGAATCTTTTAACTTGTTACTAAGCTCAGGTAGTAAATTAAACACGAACTTGTCGACAAACAACCTCTGACCTCCCTCAGTACTCATATCTTGCCCACTGTGATCTACGAAGGTCGCTTCAAATCTAGTGAAGAAGTCAGAGACGCTTTCATCCTTCTTCTGCTTGCATGCTGATAGTTTATCCCAATTTACCCGTAACGCTGGCATCAACGTTTTCATTAGGTTAATTATTCTGCCAGGTAAAGCAGCAATCAGAGGTTCAGGTTTAGCACCACCAACTTGTTGCGCGTCTGCCGCAATAATAGCTGGCCAATCACCCCCCAGGGCGACTGGGTGGTTCTCTTGCCGAATCTTGGCCCATATAGGTTGTGGCACTACATTGCCAAATAGCATTTCAATGTCTGCCAAATTCATGACACACGCTTGAACTGTCTGTGTTAACTCTTTATAATAACCAGCAGGATTTTTACGCGGGTCCGGCAACGCTTGTTTTACTGCTAATACTTCGGCCCGCTTCCAAGGGATGTGTATCCACACTCTATGGGAATGTGCCGGAGCAGCTGCAATACCATTAACCGCATCAGCTTGAACTGCTTCGCGCCATATGGGTGGAACTTCCCTCATCGGATATTGACCTCGTCTTTTCCTAGTAATCGGTGAACCATCAGAGGCCCTTGGTGCTCGAAGAGGAGAATCATCCCTATAAGCTAAAATCAGTTCTATCGCATCCCTTACTTCTGAACCTATCACCATTCCTGCCGCAAACTTTTGCTGAACATTTATCAAATCAGAGGGGACGGAATCTAAGTCATCATCATCCCATTCCTCACGCACAAGAAAACACATCACGTCAAAAACATAACGTTGAGTTGGTTCATTCCATTGCATAAAGGTATCTAACACTCTTCGTGCATCATACTTCGCTGCTTTCGACATCCACCTAAGAGCTGTCGCATCTAACATTTCTCGTTCCTGGGGACCAGGAAGCTGGCTACGTCTCTGCGTAGAGTCAGAAACGGGGGTCCCAATTAAAGACCTGTAGAGAGGAGTTAAGATATTAGTTACAGAATCGGTTATTTTCCGACGAACAGAAAGCGGAGTCAGAAGGTTTACAGGGTTCGGGAACAGGGCAGCTGGAGCAGATGAAATAGTAAGGGTGGGAGTAGTAGGTAAAGCAGTTTGCGAAACGACAGGCAAAGGCGGAATAGGCGACCCAGGAAGAGGGGGTGCCGAGGGAACATTAACCACAGGAAGGACAGGAGCTGGAATCAAAGGAAGTGGAGCACCTATTCCAGGCTGACCAGCAGCTGGCTGTACAACAGGTAGTAACTGTGGTGCTGTAATACCCTGTGCATACGGTGGAGGTGATCTCAACAGGTAAGACAACAGAGGATCCTTTTCATGGTCCTCTATCGGCTTAGCAGGACAAGATGACAATACAGGGTAGCATTTATCAATCGCCAAATTATGTTTTCTATTCGCCATCTCCATTGCTTTCTCAGTCTCGTTGACATGCAACTGCCTAGCAGACTCCATTAAAGTCAACCCTTTCTCATTCTGTTCCTTCTTCGTCTTCCTAATTTCTCTCTGTTTGGCTTCTTTATGCCACACGCGAAAAGAATCGAACATTGCCGGCCGGGCTTTCTTTTTAAACAACTTCATTTCTAGATTGTCTAGAATTTCAACTTCAAAGCTACCATGCGGTGGCCAACTAAGGACACCATCTTTTCTGGTATAACGGACCCATATTTCATTATAAGCAATAGGACCTACACCATGTTTACAATAGAGCTCATATGTAGGAGTTCCAATCGGAGGAACCGAACATGAATCCTCCAACCGGGAATCCCCGTTGCAACTTAACCAGGACAGGAAACAATTACTACTGTTAGTCATTATAAACTAAGGACAAATTCCAACCAAAATGCGCAAAGAACTTAGGCCTACCAAATGAACCAATACCAAGACAAAGATTATCTTAACAAGAGCAACCAATGATAATCTACGAATTCAAAAACAAACGTATCCAGAGAGCAAAACAAGAGCAAAAAGGAACAACCAAACTGAGCGCAACCCACTTAATACTTAACTGAAATGTGGAAGACGTCACCAAGGAGAACCCGTCTACGTCTCGCCGTACTAAGGTCTGCACCTTGGGTCCAAGACAGGGCGACAGTCAGGGCAGCGGTCCTCTGTAGCCGTCTGGGAACGGGAACCCTCGTGGAAGAGATCGTCGGGCCACTTTTACGACATACAGGGATCGATGAAGCGGGGTACCTCCCTCCGGAATCTTCACACGAAGCTCCTCGAACTTTTCAGGCTTTGGACCGGTACCGGATGACATCGCCCCACTTGGGCGCCAATTTGAGGTTCTGGACTTTTTAAGAGTCCAGAGGTGTCAGGGAAACAACACCCAAAGACCCCTGAGTTCCTTCCTGCCTTGGTGCACAAATAAACAGAGACACAGGCTTCTCGATGGCGGCGTCAAAGACCAAGGTTTATTTACTGCAGGGACACAGAAGTCATAGGAACCACACAGAAGCAGAATCTACGAGACTGTTCAAATTGCAAGAAGTGGGTTGCTCCTTAAATACACGAAATATGTCTTTAGGCAACATTTACACGAATATTTCTCATGCCCAACCCGGTATCTAAAACAGACAATAAACATACATCAAACAATAATTAGTCGTAGGTTTTCGGTATTCGATCAAGTCTCCTCGTCAGTTTTCCATTCTTTGCCCGATCCTCCCCATCATAAAAATCGTATCCTCCCCATTGTAAAAGCCCAGAAGGAGAGGAGCAGAGCCAGGTGCAAGGGATAGAAAAGTAGGATAAGAGGTGTTTATGGATCGTAAACGGGCATGGCTACCGTATTCGGCCTCTCAATCAGGACAATGGACACGAGAACCAGTATAGCAGGATTGGCCTCAGGCAGGGGAGGCAGCTTGATTCTGCCTAGTCACGCAGCGTCAGTTTTTCTCGGGGTTTGAGCTTACGTGTCCTTAATGAGGTGATTCTGCCGGGGTCATCGCTCGTCCATTGACTATGTGAGGGCAAGAAACAAAATGGATGCAGTATCTAAAATGGATGTCATGATTTAGCAACAGAATGCCCTATTTCTCAGTGAATTCATGCTCGTTGCGCAGCGAAAACACTGTCATGCATATAATGGATCATTTACGGTTCATTGGTACTAAAATCGTGCCAGTACTACGATACCGAATACACGGGTTCGGATCGCTACAGAACCTCACTACCAGTGCGCCCTGAGGCGCTACAAAAGCATCGGCTACCCCCGCGTCGCGGGACGCGCGCGGGTGGCGCCGGGCTGAGCCCGGGCAGAGGGCGGGCCGTCTGTGGCCGTCCGGGGCCGACAGGCCGAGCCGGGCCACCCCTCTGGCTAGTATCATCAGGACTACCGTATGTGAGTAATGTCGGTTGTGACTCAGGGCTTATAAAGGCTATAGTACACTCCAACCTTTTGAGACTTCACCACCTGACAAGACATACATGCTGGGTTTCGTTTCTTGTGAAAGCCGTGATAAGGGGTGGAGGGGTCAAAAACGCTCTTGGCCCACGTGGGGTCCAGTGAGGGTGTGGCTTGGTGGGGGTGATTAAATATCCCTAAGATATTTGTATAGGTACTGATTAGTAGTGGTGGGAAGTATGACAGGCAAATCTGTTACACGCTCGACAAGAGCAAAGCATAGTACTACCGAGGTTTCTCTGGTGCACAAAGATGACATTAGTTCTGTTTTCCCCGTCATTACGCAGCCTACAGCCATTGATCGTATGCTCCAAAGAGCGTTAGGGGCTGTGTCGAGCGAAATTGAGCGCACAGAGAGGCGCTTGTCTTTAACCCCAGATCCTGATCTTTTTTTAGCCACTCAAGATCAGGATCAGGAGGTTGTGTTAATCTTACCCCCTAGTCCCGTAGAGACCAGTGAGAAGGATATTTCAAGTGGCCAACTGATTACTACCAGGCACAAGGAGGATTTGGGCCCTACTAAACGTGCCATCCCACAAAAAAAAATGAAATGCGGGCAAAAAAAGCGCAAGATTACAAATAGCTCAATTATCTCCCCCAATCCTGTGAGTAGAATTAATAGTGGGGTAGAGCGAGCCATACAGACAACCTCTCAAGCAGATCCCCCAATTTGGTTGACTAAAATCACATTAGACTTACAGGCTCATATTGAAACATTCATTATAAATCAGTTGAAGCCGGTGACAAGTAGGTTGGACAAAATCTTAAGCGAACTCAAGAACAGGGAGATAAAAGGCAGTTTATTAGGGGTCTCAAGTAACTCCACTAGTACCCGAGACACTAATTTAGCAACTCAAAGGGAGAGTAACACCAGTAACACAAGGGACGCACAAATAACATCTGCACAGATCCACGATGCCCCGGCTTCACACAGTCAAGTGCTCAGGAATTGTAATCCTAGCGAGAGTGGCTTGCACTCTAATAATGATCTAGGTGCACAACAATTGGACAAGCAATCCCAACCCCCTGTTGACCCTAAAGTAAAAGCAGCAAATCATGAAGATAGGTCTATTTTAACACACGACATTAAGAGACTCCCTACCATAAATATTCCCCTAGAGTCGTGCCCGCTGGTTGTTGTGTTTGCTGGGGTTCCGGAATTAAAAGATGAGCAGAGAGAATCACACCAGGAGATAAAAAAAAAACTCATCTATTGGCTGACTCAAAATAGACCATTAGCTAATAATCAGGATGGGGAAATTCTCCTGGTCAGAAGAGTGAATTGGATAGGGACTAGACCTAAAAACATTGAAGGAAACTGCATTATTGCTAACTTTAGGGACAGGGGGGTGGTTGAGCACATTTTAAGACAGGGATCATCTGGACGCACGAGCTGCATAAGGCCTTTGTCACTCAGCTACTTCTATTTGAGGCAGCAGGTATCAAATGAGGGACAGCATAATATATGGAGATGCGTGGAGGGACGAAACCCTAGTTTAAACTGGGCCCCAAATTGTATACGACAAGTGACAGGGATTTGGGAAGGAGGACACCCATGTTGGGCAAACAGGTTTACCCCATTAAGGTCGCTAGAGGAGACTGACTGACTACTCATCCCACATTCCCCTGTAGTGCAGGCTGACACGGACCACAATAAACCCGATCTGAACGTATTGACAGGAGGAACCCTATCTATACATCGCTTGATCAAAGAGGATGGACAGTCATCATCAGGGTTGGGCAGGTGTAGGATTTCAGCAAGGATCTCAGAAGCGTCAGACCCCATCGCTAGGGGTTGCTTACAAACACCCCTAGGGATGGGAACTATAGCTCCAGATCCAATACAGCAGGATAGGGATTTGCAGAAACTATCTCCCAGGAATAAAGGGGGGCGGGTCAATATCACTCAAGGTATGTCAGGGGCAGGGCCGGTTAATATTGCGAAAGGGAGCCTGAAAATTATCTCCTGGAATATTGCAGGCATCGCCGGAAAATTAGACAATAAGGACTGGCGTCAATATATGGCCCACTTTCATATAATTTGCCTACAAGAAACCTGGGCAACGGACAACACCCACCTCCATATGGCTGGCTACAAATGTTTCTTTACACCAGCACAAAAAACCTCCTCAGGTAGAGCCAAGGGCGGTTTGATAATATATGTAGATCTAAACATAGAAGGCAAATGGTCTAATGTGGATTAGTTCGCATGGAACATCCAGGCCCTGAGGTTTCGGAACAAAGGGTTTGGGCTTGTGTTGTTCAACGTGTATAACACCGGCCTCCCTGATAATGATATCTCCACTCTGAGGGAATTAGATGCTAAGTTGAATCAAGAACTTGCACCTGCCTATGGTGCTCTGGCACTGTCGACACTAGTAATGGGTGATTTGAACTGCCACTTATGCCCGCGGCTGTTACCGATCAATATGAACTGGTCAAAATTACCAATAGAAAAAGGTCCCCATTTCAGCCACTCACTAAGTGGTATAGAATTGGGTAAGCTCATCCACTCTCACGATCTGGAACACACAATCGACATGATCCCACTGGGACCGGATGGCACACTGCCCCCTACCTTTAAAGGGAGAGGGTGCTCTTCCTATATAGATTACATTCTCGCCTCTAGATGTTTAAAAAACCGGATCATCGAAGTAGGTATTGAGTGGAGCCCATTTAGCGACCACAACCCTTTGGTTATGGAGTTTTTTCATCAGGTTAAACAAAAGAACAAGCCAGTTGACGGCATCCTTGAAAGTGTGACGGCCCAAGGCAGAAGACTCAAGTGGGCGAAATTAGATGGGGATAGATTTTATCGGTCCCTGATGGAAAGAGGCAAGTCACTCATTGATGAGTGTTTAGACCTCTCTGTGGCAGGGGCGCGTTTAATAAATGCATTTGGACAAATAACCAGCTTGGTGGAAGGGTTATTGTTGACCAAGGCCCCAAAGATAACCCACCTTAACTTGCCGAGATGGTTTGACGGGGGTTGCACACGAGCTTTGAAGGACTTAAAACATGCCCTGAGCAGCAAACCTAGGGACCCAGTAAAAGTTAACACATACAGATTTACATATAGGATGGAGCTAAAAAGAAGGAAAGTAACACTGCAGGGGGAAGCATGGACGGCCCTGAGGGAGGCTTCTGAAAAAAGGGATATCACAGAATTTTGGAGATTAATAAATTCCCCTTGTTTTCAAGATAATAATGCCCCTGAGGTCGCAACAAACATCCTACCGGAACAGTGGATAGCTCATTTCGAGGGCCTGTATAACCATGAGGAGGAAGATAGGATAGAGGAGGGGGGAGTGAACACGCAGGGAAAGACGTTGGAATTCTCCCTAGAAGAAATGAGACTGGGCATTGAGGGACTCACTAAAAATAAAGCCCGGGCCCAGATGGGACCCCCCCCCCGGACTTGTTCCTGAGTAACGTGGAATTATGGGCCCCTATTTTAACTAGAGTAATAAACGCGGCCATTATGGTCGGTCTGCCTCGGTCTTGGTCATCGGCCATTATAGTACCCATTTTTAAAAAAGGTAACAGAGATAACCCCCAATGCTACCGCCCTATTTCTTTGATAGATGTTACAGCTAAAATCCTGGGAAGAGTAATCCTGAATCGATTGACCGAGTGGGCTGAGGATAATAACATCATCTCAGACGCCCAGTACGGTTTTCGGACCGGTAGGTCTACCAGCGACCAATGCCTGAACCTATACATACTGGTTGCAAAGTACATCAAAACCAGCAACGAAGCTATGTATTTGGGGTTCATGGACTTGGCCGCTGCATTCGACCATGTTAATAGGAACAAGCTCTGGGCAATGATGAACCAACTTGGAATTGACCCAGGTATAATCTGTACTCTGAGGGAATTGCACAGAGATACCTCCGCCAGGGTACGTTATAACAAGGACGGGGGCCTGACTTATTCCTTCAGTTGTACTAGTGGCGTGAGGCAGGGATGTATTTTAGCTCCTTTCTTATTTTCGTTATATATTAATAATTTGGAACAATTTCTTAATAACCTAAAAACAGACTGCCCAAGGGCGGGGACTCGTAATATCCCAGTGCTGTTGTACGCAGATGATGCGGTTCTCCTGGCGCGAAATCCTAAAAGCCTGCAGATTCTAATTGATGGGTTCGTAAAATTTATGGAGGTGTTAGATTTGTCTGTCAATTTAAAAAAATCATATGTAATGACAGCAGGTCACAAACCACGGACCAGTTATACTTATAGAATTGGCAGCCACACATTAGAAAGGGTGCAATCGTTCTCGTATTTAGGTGTGCTCTTCGATGAGTCACTGAAATTCGCACCCCTGGCTCAGGAAAGGTGTGGCAAACTGGTGGCATCATTTGGGGCCATTTCAGGTTATGGGAGGAGAGTTGGCCGCTGGTGTCCGGAACAAACAATGAACCTATATGGCTCAATGTGTTGTACTAAAACCATGTACAGCTCAGAGGTATGGGGACTTATAAACCTTGATGGTCTACAAAGGGAGGAAAATCAAATATTTCGCTCTGTATTGAAAGTCCCTAACTGCACACCAGCTGTAATAGTCCACAAAGAACTAAGAAGACCTTACCTAGAGGATTTGATTACGTTTAGACCAATCCTGGCCTGGCTCAAAATATGGACGAACCCGGAAGCCGCGTTGAGTAGGTTGATCATACAAGATTGCCTTGGTAGAGACAAAAGCCTGAATATCCCATGGCTTAATTATGTTAAGTCTAGCCTGGAATATATGGGTCGCCAAGAGCTGTACTTAAACCCCTCATTGATTATTGCTCAGGATAAGCTTAACCTGAAGAGAATTTTTATGGAATTAAGAGTATCGGGCAGAATTACAATAGAAGGGAGTAAACCAACAGTGAGTACTTATAGCAGGCTTGAAACTACTGAAGGGATGGAACCGTATCTTTGTGTCATGTATAATGCTCAAGATAGGTTTTTAATGTCACGTTTAAGGCTTAATTTTTTACCTCATTTGTTAGCTGATCCAGCTGGTTTTAGTCACTCAATTGAGCAGAAGGGTGCCTGCGGCTGCGACAATAGGTCTCCGCAGGACACCCTTCATTTTGTAATTTTATGTCCCATATATGCAATCCCAAGATGCAGATTTTTAAAAGATATTTAAAAAAAGGCTAGGCTCACTCGAGCCAAAGAGGCATTGACCTTCCTACAAAGGGCTAGTGACCCGCTAACATTGTGTGCGGTGATAAGTTTCTTGAAATTTGCACTTAGACTCTGGGTAACTAGAGGCCAGTATTAAGCACGAACACTGTTGACCCCCTACTCGTCATTTTGACTAAGTTTTTAAGATAGATTTTCTGTGAATAATGAATGATTTGTATGTACATAGATTCAGTCAATGTTCTGTATAATCATTTAATACTGTTTTATTTGTATATATGTGTACTCTTTTATAATGGTTTTTAACCACCGAATAAAGAACTATTGAATTGAATTGAATACTACTTACACTGCTGTTGTTTACCTAATGAGCACATGAGACAGACCACTACCCTTCTGGAGTTTAGAAAGCAGTTAAAAACTTGGATGTTTTAACAATTACCATAACTTCTCACCTCAGCTAATTTCTGGTTTCATAGTCTTTGCTCTTTGTCTCTTCTGTCGTAGCGCCGGGACACTCGGTCGAGTAGCTGTGCGCTCTATAAATCTTTGATCAACATAACATAACATATATTCATGGGTCAATGCGGTTCTATTGTCAGAGTGTAAAAATGCCTTCAAAGGAAAAGGAGCTTGCAGGGCAGCAAAACTATGGTAATCTCAGCAATCCTTTAAAAAAAAAAAATCTTTAAATCAATGTATTATTTTTGCCGAACCTTGCCTGGATGTCAGCATCTATGTCGCCCTGTTTGTCTTTGACACTGCCTACGCAGGTGAAGGCCTCAGCCTCTTCCAGTGCATTGCCTGCAAAAGTGACTGCAGTTGTGCTCCGTGTTAGTCTTCAGGATTCTGTTTTTTTCCCTGTGGATGTTGCGGCCAAGTTGTGCTGATGTAGTTCACACTTTGTCGGTCTTCTCTTGATTCTGCAGATGGGTATGGGAGAGCCAGTCCAGGTTGTCTGCAAAGTCTAGGTTGTCGAGCTGCGGCCAAGGAGCCCACTACATCCAATTTATTTTCCTTGCTGTTGATATCTTCATAATCCAGATTATGGCCAGCAGGAAGAGAAAACGCGAGAGCAAACAAAACTGGTGGACTCTGGTCTTCCCTTCAAAGGCTTCCGTGAGTTTCCCTCCGTGAACTATCTTGCAGATCATTCTCTGGGAAGAGTTCAGGATGATTCTTACACGTTTATCTGGCACACCATAGAGACAGAGGATTTTCCAAAGGGTCTCCTTGTCCACGCTGTTGAATGACCATGCTTTTGAATGACTTCTGTTGGACCTATCATCCACTTGCCCATAGTTTTGCTTTTTTCCTCCACGTTTTGTTGAATCTTTTTGTTGGCTTTAGGACTCTGAGCACTTTACCACTGCTGACCAGTGCTAAAGTAAATGTACTTCTTCCCTAAACATGGGTGTAATTGGTGTATACATGATTGGCATATTTAATTCACCTGTAAGTCCCTTGTGAAAGTGGTATACCATATACCCTGGGCCTGTAAGTTAAATGCTACTAGTTGGCTTGCAGCACTGATTGTGCCACTTTTAGAAGTAACATTTCAAACCTGTCTCAGGTGTGCCACTGCATTGCCTGTGTGCAGTTTACTGCCACTTCGACTTGGCATTTAAAACTACTTGCTAAGCCTTAAACTCCATTTTTTGTTACACATAAGCTATCGCTAAGGAGGCCCTAGGTTGCCCTAAGGGTGGGGTGCTGAATAAGTAAAAGGCAGGACGTATACTTTTATGTTTTTCATGTCCTGGTAGTGACAAACAGCTGCATTTGTTTTTCACTACTGTGAGGTCTAATCCTCTCATAGGCTAACATTGGGGTTTCCTTAACCCCTTCGCTGCTAGGCCTTTCCTCCCCTGTCTGGAGACTGAAGGGAACACTGTGGGGTAGGACATTTGTGCCGGCACAGTGATTCCACGCACAAATATGTAGAAAATGTGTTTTTTAGCTAAATTTGAGGTTTTCAGGGGATTCTGGGTTGGAAATTGTTGGGGGATCCACACAAACAGTACCTCGCTGGGCTCCCCCGGGTGTCTAGTTTTCAGAAATGTGTGGGTTTGGTAGTTTTCAAGATGGTCGCCAAACCCGAGGCCAAAACCCAGGTGACACCCACTTGCAAAACCTGGTTATTTTTTATAGGTAATTTTGATGTCTCCTCGATACATTTTGGACCCTTGCCTGTCACGGGTACTTCACCCACCCATGCGAGTGAGGTATCATTTTTATTGGGAGACCTGGGGGAATGCTGGGTGGTAGGAAATGTGTGAATCCATGCAGATTCCAGAACTTTCCCACACAAAAATTTGAGAAAATGTGATTTTTATCAGCTAAATTTGAGGTTTGCAGGGGATTCTGGGTAGGAAGCCGTACCTCACTGGACTCCCCAGGGTGTCTAGTTTTCAGAAATGTGTGGGTTTGGTAGGTTTCCCTTTATTGCTGCTGAGCCCAGGGCAAAAAACCCAGGTGCCCCCACGTAGTTTTGTGATAGGTAATTTTGAAGTCTCCACAATACGTTTAGGGCCCTTGCCTGTCTGGGGCACTAAGCCTACCCACACAAGTGAGGTACCCTTTTTCTTGAGAGATGTTGGGGAATGCAGGGTGGGTGGAATTTTGTGGATTCACACAGATTCCAGTACTTTCCATCACAGAAATGTGAGGAAAATGTGTTTTTTAACAATGTTTGAGGTTTGCAAGGGATTCTGGGTAACAGAACCGGGTGAAAGTCAGACAAGTCACCCCATCCTGGATTCCCCTGGGTGTCTAATTTTCAAAAATGTATAGGTTTGCTAGGTTTCCATAGGTGCCGACAGAGCTAACGTCAAAAGTCCACAGGCACTTTGCAAAGAAGGGGTCAGTTTTCTCTGTAAAAATGTGGTGTGTCCACGATGCAATTTGGGTCGTTTCCTGTAGCAGGCACTAGGCCTACCATCACTAGTGAGGTACCATTTTTCTCTGGAGACTTTGGGGAATGCAGGGTGGGTGGAATTTTGTGGATTCAGACAGATTCCAGAACTATTCGTCACAGAAATGTGAGGAAAATGTGTTTTTTTAACAAAGTTTGAAGTTTGCAAGGGATTCTGGGTAACAGAACCTGGTGAGAGTCAGACAAGTCACCCCATCCTGGATTCCCCTGGGTGACTAGTTTTTAAAAATGTATAGGTTTGCTAGGTTTACTAGGTGCTGGCAGGGCTAGTGTTAAAAATCTACAGCTAGACTTTGCAGAACAAGGGGTCAGTTTTCACTGTAAAAATGTGGTGTGTCCACATTGTGTTTTGGGCCGTTTCCTGTCGCAGGCATTAGACGTACCCATACAAGTGAGGAGCCATTTTTATTGGAAGACTTTGGGAATTGTGGGATGGGTGGAATTTTGTGGATCCACGCAGATTCCAGAACTTTCCATCACAGAAATGTGAGGAAAATGTGTTTTGCTGACAAAGATTGAGGTTTGAAAGGGATTCGGGGTAACAAAACCTGGTGAGAGCCAGACACGTCACCCCAGCCTGGATTCCCCCGGGTGTCTAGTTTAAAAAAATGTATAGGTTTGATAGGTTGCCTGTTAGATTTGGGGGTCTCTAGTTGGCATAGGTAGGTACCTGTGATAAACAGGGACCCTTGCGTCTAGTCAGGGTAAGGGGCTACACTCCTAAAATAACCCCTGCTCACCCCTTGGTATCTTGGCACGAGCAGGCAGGCTTATCTCAGAGCCAGTGTGTAAAGCATTTGTGTACACATACAGTAATACAGTGACAACACTACAAATGGACACCACACAGGTTGTATTATAAAAATTAGTATTTTTATATAGACAAGACCAAACGACAAAAATCCACAGTACTGTACTCAAAAATAGTCTCTCAAATGTTATAAATAGCTCAGTTCTCTCAAGTTGTAAATGCAACACTTTACTCTCAATGTACCTTAGATGCGTAGCGCAAAGAAAGCAAAAGGGTTGCAGGGAAGGTTATGCGTCGGTTCCTTACACGCAGGGGTGTGGATGCGTCGGTTCCTTACTACTGCACAGGGGAGTTGATGCTCGCTTCCTTACTGTGAGGGGAGTTGATGCGTCAATTTCTTACTGCTCTCCAGTGCGATGTGACACGCTGGCACCTCAATGCGATACTCTTCTCCGGTGCGATGTGACAAAATGGTGTCTTGGTTGTGATGCGACAACGTTGGTGTGATGCCACATGCCCGACGGCCGTGCGGCGACTCGATGATCTTTGGAGCCACGACAGGCCCTGCGACGCGCTTCTCCGGTGATGCGACGATGAACTCTGTGTCAGCATTCCGCTTCTCCGGCGATGCGCTACGCTTCGGCGATGCGATGATGACAGCGGCGGCTCGCTTCCTCGGCGATGCGATGACAGCGGCTGCGGCGGAGACACGCTTCTCATTGTTGCATCGTGCTTCCAGCTCCCAGCGACACGCAGACTCTCAGAAGGCCCAGCACAACAGCAGGCACTTCAATTCCCAGCAAGGGAATTCAGGGGGGAGCTGGTTGGTGAAGTCTTGTATCCCTGAGACTTCAGGCAGGAGGCAAGCCCTTGGAGATTCTTCTTCAAGTTGATAGAAAGCACACTCAGTCCTTTTATCTTCTCTTTGGCAATGAAGCAACCACTGCAGGCCAACCCCTAAACACACAGCACAGGGGTAGTCTCCTCCTTCAGCTTCCTAGTTCTTCTCTTCAGTAAAGGTTCGTCTTGATTCCCAGAAGTGATCTAAAGTTCTTGGGTCTGGGTCCCAATATTTATACTCCTTTTCCCTTTGTTCTCTGAAGGCAGAGAGGCCTTTGCCTAGTCAAACCAACCAGTTCTGGTCAGTCCTGGAGCACTTTGTTGACATGTCTCCTACTTTCCTTTCACAGTGCAGGGCAGGGACATCAGACACACCACAGGAGGTGGAGCCAGCATTGTGGAAGGTAGGCCCATCCATATTCAGGTCCCAGGTGCAACCCCTCCCACCCATCTAGATGCAGATCTCTCTATTCAGCCTAGTGCGGACTCACCCTGTCTCCTGGAATCCCCCAGCCCCTGTCACTCAAACTCCAGACAAGGAATACACAGCCTAGCAGAGGCAGGTTTGGATGGTTAGACAAGAAAATGCCCATTTTCTAAAAGTGGCATTTTCAAACACAGAATGTTAAAACTAACTTCACTAAAAGATGTATTTTATCATTCTGAGTTCAGGCATACTAAACTCAAATTTCCACCATGTTCCCTGAGTCAGTTAAGATTATTAAATGTAATAATCATACTGCCCATTCTGGCCTATGGAGAACAGGTAGCCTTGCAATAGTGAACAACGAAAATGGCTGTAGTTCACTATTAGGACATGCCACACACATCAGGGCATGTCCTACCTTTTACCTACAATGCACCCTGCCCTTGGGCCTACCAAAGGGGTGACTAATATATATATAAAAAGAAAGGTTTAGGGACTGGCAAGTGGGTGCAATTGCCCAGTCAGCATGGCAGTAAAAGACTGCACACAGGCTCTGCAATGCCAGACCTGAGACACACTTTACAAGCTTCTCCAGTGGGTGGCACAATCAGTGCTGCAAGCCCACCAGCAGCATTGTTTACAAGCCCTGGGCACACGCAGTGCACTGTACTAGGGTCTGACAAGTAAACCAATCAAGCCAATCATGGAGTCACAAATCCAAACATCAATTTACCATAGGGAGCACTTGCACTGTGGCACTGAACAGCAGTGGCACAGTGCCCAAAGCATCTATAACCAGCAAAAACACATGAGGCAACAGCAAAAAATGGAAGGGAGACCCACGCCAATGGTGCCAGGTCTGACATTGCCCTAGATGCCGGCAGAGTTAGGGTTAAAAAACTACAGTTAGACACTTTGCAAAAAAAGGGTCTGTTTTCACAGTAAAAATGTGGTGTCCACGTTGTGTTTTGGGCCGTTTCCTGTTGCGGAAACTAGGTCTACCCACACAAGTGAGGTACCATTGTTATTGGAAGATTTTGAGGAATGTGGGGTGGGTGGAATTTTGTGGATCTACACAGATTTCAGAACTTTCCATCACAGAAATGTGAGGAAAATATATTTGTTTAACAACGTTTGAGGTTTGCAAGGGAGTCTGTGTAACAGAACCTGGTGAGAGCCAGACAAGTCACCCCATCCTGTATTCCTCTGGGTATCTAGTTTTCAAAAATGTATAGGTTTGATAGGTTTCCCTAGGTGCCGGCAGAGCTACGGTTCAAAATCTACAGCTAGGCACTGTGCAAAAAAAGGGTCAGTTTTCACTGTAAAAATGTGGTGTGTCCAAGTTGCGTTTTGGGCCGTTTCCTGCTGCGGGAAGTAGGCCTACCCACACAAGTGAGATACCATTTTTATTGAAAGACTTTGGCAAATGTGCGGTGGGTGGAATTTTGTGGATCCATGCAGATCCTAGAACTTTCCATCACAGAAATATGAGGA
Source organism: Triturus cristatus (assembly GCF_964204655.1). Taxonomy (NCBI): domain Eukaryota; kingdom Metazoa; phylum Chordata; class Amphibia; order Caudata; family Salamandridae; genus Triturus; species Triturus cristatus. Next base: position 554,119,369 of record NC_140592.1, on the reverse strand, counting down.
AAATGTGTATTTTTTTAACTAAGTTTGAGTTTTGCAAGGGAGTCTGGGTAACCGAATCTGGTGAGAGGCACACAAGTCACCCCATCCTGGATTCTCCTTAGTGTCTAGTTTTCAAAAATGTACTGGTTTGCTAGGTTTCCCTATGTGCCGGCTGCGTTAGGGCCCAAAATCCACAGGGAGGCACATTGCTAAAAACAAGTCTGTGCCTAGTGGGCTTTCTGCTGCCCTGGGAGGGATCAGGGGGGGATTGTAACTATATGTCCTCAAGGGGGGCAGAAAGAATGTGGCTATTTGTTTGGGGGTTTGGGGCATTGGCATGCCCATTCTGGGCAGCCCCCACCCCACGCATAAAAAAAGTCAGCGTAATTGCTGGTGCCTAGTGGGCTCTCTGACGCCCCCTGGGGGAAAGATCAGGGGATACTGACCCCATCTGTCTCACGGGGGGGCAGAACGACTGTGGCATTTTTGGGGGGATGGTGGGGGCATTTGCATGCCTATTCTGGGCAGCTCACACCCCTGAATTGAAAAATATATACATTCCCTGATGCCTATTGGGGTTTCTGTTTACGCCTGGGAGGCAGATAAGGAGCTTTTGCCCCTATCTGCCTCCTGGGGGGGCATAAAGACTGTGGAAATGTTTTGGGTGTGGGGGCATTGGCATGCCCATTCTGGGCAGCCCCCACTCCTACATATATAAAGAAAAAAAATCACTGGTGCCTTTTGGGCTTTATGCCCCCCGGGGGGGCAGACCAGCAGCTACTGCCCCCATCTGCTTCCTGGGGGGGCAGAAAGACAGTGGCATTTTTGGGGAGGGGTGGGGGCATTGGCATGCCCATTCTGGGCAGCCCCCCTGAATTTTGAAGGAATTAAATCACTGGTGCCTAGGGGACATTCTGACCCCCCTGCGGGGCAGATAAGTGGCTATTGCCCCGTATTCCTTCCGGGGTGGGGGAGCAGAAAGACTGTAGCATTCTTTTTTGGGGGTGGGGCATTGGCATGCAAATTCTGGCCAGCCCCCACCCCTAAGTATATAAAAAAATCCTTGGTGCCTTGTGGGCTTTCTGCGCCCCCCTGGGGGCAGATCAGGGGTTACTGCCTCCATCTGCCTCCTGGGGGGGCAGAAAGAAGGTGGCATTTTTTTGAGATGGGGGCATTGGCATGCCCCTTCTGGGCAGCCCCCACCCCTACGCGCCACCTGAAGGTCTCTGCAGAGACACACAGCATTGGGGGATCTTTTCCATCGCCGTGAGGGCAACGGCCACCACAGCAGATGCCCTGCTTACCTGCCATGAAGGGAACAACTTTCTTGGCTCCGGCAGACCGGGAACTACATTCCCCAGAGTCCTTTGCTTCGTCGCTTGCCTGACACTGCGGAGCGCGCCCGGAAGTGCGATTCAAACAGCTCCAGACCCCCGCAGCGTAGGACGCGCATGGGCGGCACCCGGGCCAAGGGCGGGCCCATCCTGCACCCGTCAGAGACTGGAGGAGACTGGCTGGGCCACCTCCCTTTCATTGGAGTTTCGCTGAACTTACTCCCCAAGGTGAGCCAAGTATATTTTGTTTAATTCTCTACACATATCTGCTAACGTGTCTATGGGGAAGCATGTGGGCCAGTTGGCATCAATGCCCGCCACAACAAGTATCGACAGTATGGTAGAAAGAGCGGTCAGCATTGTTAGTAATGAAATTGAACTGACTGAGAGACGCCTTTCTCTCGGTTTGGGGGTACCCCCTCCCCTCCTACTCCCAACAATGGAGGGCACCAATTTGAACACTAGTGTACCAGACAGTTCTATCACTAATTGCGTGGCCCCAAGAGGCGGTACTATATCCCATGCCCCCTTATTAAACACTAATATATCAGATATTCCGATGCGCGCTGATGCAATCACTGGGGCGAAACGCAAAAGGAAGCCAGCCAAGGCAGTAAATGTCAAGAGGAAGCAGCCGACCCGACATTGCTAATCACGTACATTGCTGAGTTCTTGGATACGTCCACCTACTAATTCTACCACGGTCGTGGCCCAGGTGTACACTCCAGTCATCAATTCCCCCTGCTGTTCTATCGGAACTGAGACTGAGACTGATGTGTTCTCCATTGATAGTAGTAGCAGGAGTGAAGCGGTCATAAGCCATATTGTGGACACCATCACTGAATGTGTTAAAGGCGCACTTGACAGTTTTCTTGTTTCGTTAAGGGATCGCTTGCCCATGCCCCAGTCTGTGCTCTCTATGCCCCAGTCTGTGTTTTCTAACACTGCTTCCCCCGCGCACGTTAGTTTCAGTGTGCCTACTGCTCTGGGAATGCCAACTATACCATTGAATAACGTTCCAACCCATCTAAACACTTTGATCGATGCACCTAATTTAAATCCAATGTCTCTTCCCTTTGATATGTGTAATAAAATTCGGTCGTGTTTTGCATCTGGGGGCAATGGTGGGGAAAAAAGGATCGTTGAGAATGGCGGTATAAACCATACTCTTAATGGAAATGTGACACAAATGACGCCTGTTACCAGCATTCCCTCTGTGGTTCCAATTAATACTCATGCTGCTGGCAGCACACTGCAAGTGGGTGTCACCGATACTACCTGCTTGCCAGACCTCATGGGTAGCAGGGAGGTGTTAAACTTACCTCCGGAGGCGTGCCCTTATGTTGTGGTTTTAGCAGGAGTGCCCCCTTTAAGGCCTAATCAAACAGAATCATGGGAGCAATTACGCCATAAGAGCTTAGGCTGGCTTTCCAAAAATAAAAGGTTCAGGGCGTCACTAATAGATAATATTATTATGGCACGGAGAGTTGGATGGGTGGGTTTGTCCCCAAAACTTATTAAGGGGGACTGCATAGTTATTAATTTTAGGTTTGGCGTGGTATAGATAATAAAGTGGTATTTGGCAGGATGGTAAGATCTCACTTTGATCTGATTAACATTTGTTTGACGTTTAAAGAACGCAACTCAGAGGTAGTTGGTGCTTTTTCAGAGCTTTGCATAGGTATCAAATCATTGTTGTCTAGGCCAAATAAGAAAATTCACTCAGACCCAGGTTGGTTTAATGCTGACTGCTCCTTAGCTAATAGAGCCCTTCGAAGGGCGCTTGCTAATAAACCCAGAGATAGCTCCCTTATCAAATCACTTAGGTTAAGTTACAAAAGAGCTATCGCAATTAGAAAGGAGGAGATTACAAAAGAGCATTGGGAAAACCTTGCTCGGGCCAAGGATTTCTGGTTGGCGGTCAAAGACATGAGGTCTCTGGGAAACCCTATGTCATCAATCAGTTGCAATATCTATAGTGAGTCTTGGGAAGCTCATTTTAGCAAGATTTATGCTGCCCCCGGCTCCATCATCAGCTATCAAAGAGTACACACTAACTACTAGGGTCCTGATCGACTTATCGGCGGTAGTGGAGGCTATCGATCAGAGCCTGGGATGCAAAGCTCCCGGGCCTGACGGTCTGACTATTGACCTTCTCAAAAGCTACCCAAATTTTTGGGTGCCTCTATTGCTAAATGTTTTTAATAATTTAATTGATTCTCCCATACCCCATACTTGGTCCTCCAGTATTATCGTGCCAATTTTTAAGAAGGGGGACCGCTCAAACCCGAGTTGTTACAGGCCGATCTCCCTGATTGATAATACACTGAAAATTTTGGGGAGGGTCTTGTACAATAAGATTAGGTCATGGGCAGAGGAATGTCAGATTTTACATCCGTGTCAGTTGGGGTTTAGGAGTAAGATCGGCACTGTGGAACAATGTCTTAACCTCAACTTGATCATTGGCAAATACAATATAGCTATGAAATCACCTGTATATCTGGCATTCATGGACCTCACGTCGGCCTTTGACTTTGTTAACAAGTCTCGGCTGTGGACCACTCTTTTAAATTATGGGCTGGAAGAGTCCCTCATATCTTTTTTAGCTTACCTGCACAAAGATCTACACACCCGAGTACGCATTAGCAGGGATGGTGATGTTTCCAAAGACATTGAGGTTGGTGGGGGGGTCAGGCAGGGCTGTGTCCTGCCCCCCCTCCTATTTATCTTTTATATCAATGATTTAAACAAGTCGCTGGTAACATTAACTCAGGACGTCCCATACAATAATGGTAATAAACTTCCTGCCCTGTTATATGCCGACGATGCGGTGTTGATGGGGAGCACCCCAAAAGCTCTCCGTATTTTGGTGCGTGGTTTTGTAGAGTTCATGGCAGCCCTGGATCTATGCAACAATTTTAAAAAGTCATTTTTAATGGCGTGTGGGTCTAAGAAGTATTTTAATTCATGAATAGTTTTAAATTCCAATGGTTTACAGAGCACTCGTACTTTCCTAGTTCTTGGTTTGGTATTTGCATCAAATGGATTGTGGACTGATCATGTAGCCTATTGTAGGAGGAAGTTCACAAATTCCATTAATATGATACTTGGGCTGCCAAAGCCGAGGAATACGGAGGTGGTATCCGCCACTGTTAAGATTTTTAGACTCCAATGCATACCAATTGCAACCTATGGTTCTGAAGTTTGGGGTCATGCTAATAGTGGCAGCATCCAGGGCAAAATCCTGGGTGCACCCATCTCATCCTCCAAATATGCTAGTCATTGTGAACTTAACCTCCCATATATTGAAGATTACATCAAGGCTCGCCCAGCCCTATTTTGGATGAGAATCTGGAAAAATCCTGCGGCTCAACACACAAGAGAGATATATCAGACTGTCTGAAATGTGATAGGGGGTTGGAGATACCATGGCTGGCTACGGTTCACAAAAGTTTAGTGAGTGTGAATCATGAATTTGTATTTTTAAATCCCTCAGACCTTGGTACCACTAGCGATAAATGCCTTCAAAGGGCCCTCTACGCATCGTACAAGAATGCTAGACTTGTCATAGAGCGTAAAAAAACGTCAGTCGCTAGATATATGTACATTGAGAATGTCTCAAGCGGGGTTTCCAGCTACCTGGTAAAACCGATCGGCTGTTGGGAAAGGGGTTTACTCTTCCAGCTGAGGACTGGCACCATGAAATTTATGTTCTCTTTCCGCGCAAGTTTTATTCCTAATCTTGATCTCTTGCCATGTCCATGCAATAACCAACATAAACAATCGATGTTGCATTTTTTATTTTTTTGTTCTTATGATTTAATATTTACTAAAAGGTTTTTGATCCCTTATTTTAAAGCCTCACCCGATATTGATTACAAGGCAGCTTATGGGAAGGTCATTGCTCTAAAAGACGATGAACTAACCTTTCGGGTTGGCTCTTTCCTGAAGGCGGCGGTGCGCACTCGCAATTCTATGTGCCCCCGCTGAATCTTAGCACTTTACTTCATCGTTTTTTAACCTGTAGGCTATATGTTTTTAATGATTTGTTCCATTATCAGTTTGTGCATTGTATTACTGGAGGTCCAATTTTAATCTTAATCCTAGTTGATGTTTTAATTGTTTCTTTGTTTTTGGAATTTGTGTCTGTACTTTTATGGATATGCACTTTTATCCGAATAAAGTTTATATTGATTGATTGATTGAAAAAAAACCAAAAAACCTGGGGCCTAGTGGGCTTTCTGCCATGCTCATTCCGTCATGAGCATGGAAGGGATTAATACATTTTTAAGATGTAATTCCTGATCAGAGGGGTGTAGCCAGTTTATGTTTTATATATTTGGAAAGGTGATCATAAATCCTCCTTGCTGGTGAAGGTGGATTTGCCATGTCTGTTTTAGAAATGCCACTTTTAGAAAGTGGACATTTCTCTGCACTTACTGCTCGGTGTGCCTTGTAGTCTGTCTCCAATATGCATCTGGGGTGGGTGACAGCTCTACTCCACTGAAAAGGTAGTGTCATGTCCCCACACAAAGGGCTGATTTACCCCCCCCACCCCCCCATAGCTAGCCTGACAGACAGGGCTGGATTGAAAGGATATTTGTGCAATTCAAAGACAACTCTTTGAAGTCACCCCAGTTCAAAGGCACTTTTGTGTATAAGTACTGGGTCTCTGACCCCCCTAAAATCAGACACTACTGGACTTGTAACTGAAGCTCTGCCAAAAAAACTGCTGTGCTTCTTATAGAGCTTAACTGGACTGCTCATCTGGAAAGCCTGCTTTTCTGTTTGTTGTCCTGCTGCCTGCTTCTCCCAGACTTTGCTGAAGAGGAACTGGACTATGCCTTTTCTTCAAGTGTGCTTCAAGGACTTGTTGGCTTGCATCCTGTTTCTTGGGACACAGGGACATCAAAGTCTCTACCCCTGCTCCTTTGCCTGGTTCACTGGAAGTGGACCCAGATACCTGCAACACAGACATCAACACATTTCCTATCTGCATTGCATGTAGCAGAACCGGTGCATCGACAGGTGGCGGACATAAAATCAGCGCTTTGCTCTCGGAACCAATGCAGCACTTCGGGAACCTGAAGCATCAGAGCCATCACAGCAGCTCAGCGAGATCAATACACCCCCCCAACAGCGTGGAGAAACCCGGCACATTGCTCAATGGAACCAATGCATCTCGGCCTCGTGTCTCGCTTTCGGAACCGACGTATCGCCAAACCTGCGTGGAGAAAAACGATGCATCCTCAACCTGTGGGATCGGCAACGACACATCTCCTGTCACCTCTCGCAGCTGCAACCAGAAAAGGTACTTTGTTTACCAGGACCTCCGTGGCTCATGTAGTTAGCCGGCACTCCATTGCAGTCACCCTGAACTTTGACTTTACCCTGTTCCAGCGCAACCTCAAGTAACACCTAGAGGACTATTTGCTTCTGTGTGCTATTTTCCACTTATTCTTTGACAATTCAATATTCTAACTTCTATACATTGGATTTTTGTTGGTTTGGTCTTGTTTGGTTCAGAATATAATAATCTATTTTGCTAAACCAGTGTGGAGTCTTTTTATGGTGTATTCATTGTGTTACTGTGCATGTGCTACTTGGGGCCTTGAACCCTGCCAATCACTTCTCCGACCCCCTACCCGCTAAAGCGGTTAAAACCCTTACCCCACTTCTGCTGCCTCTCTGGACTAAGATCATAAACAGTTCACTTCAACAAGGCTGCATTCCGGACACCCTCAAAGTGGGCCAGGTCTCACCCATTCTCAAGAAGCCCTCGGCCGACCCCACGGATCTAAATAATTATCGGCCTATTTCCAACATCCCCACACTGGCCAAACTGCTGGAAAAATGTGTACTCCTCCAACTGACAAAGCATATCGACCAGTTTGATCTGCTTTATAAATTCCAATCTGGCTTCCGTGCAGGTCACAGTACTGAATCAGCCATGACACACATAATTGATGACGCGCTTCAAATCCTGGATCAGAATGGTGCTTGCCTTCTCATCTTGCTGGACCTATCCTCAGCATTTGATACGGTTAAACACGAGAATCTATTGGACCTGCTGAAGCACAGAATGGGCCTATCAGGTACAGTGTTTAACTGGTTCACCTCATTCCTCCATAATCGAACACAACAATTCAAGGTCAACAACACCATGTCTAAACCCGTCCCAGTAACATTAGGAGTACCGCAAGGGTCTGCTCTATCCCCGACTTTGTTCAACCCCTTCATGGAACCCCTCACTGAAATTCTCCAAGCCTCTAACGTGCAATATCACATGTATGCTGACGACACTCAATTATACCTCAAGATCCACACCCTAGATGATATCAAACTGCTCAACACAACGCTGGGGAATACCCAGTTATGGCTGGCAAAAAAACCATCTCAAACTAAATGCCTTAAAAACCGAGTTCTTGCTTATAGCTCCACCCACCCAAGTCCCCTTAATGCAAGAATGGTTAAAACACCTTACGGCACTCAACGTCCAACCAATCATTGTTGATTCAGCGAAATCTCTGGGAATAACTCTCGACTGTAACCTCAGTATGCAAAAACATATCAGCAACGCTACGAAGGGAGCTAACTACCAGATAAATACACTGAGGAAGCTGAAACCCTTCCTGCCCACCAAGGACTTTAAGCAAGCAGTTCAAGCACTTGTCATCCCCAGAGTAGAGTATGGTAGTGTCTCTCTCTGTGGCCTACCTAAGGCAACCACAGCACCACTAAGAGCCACAATCAACGCAGCAGCGAGACTCATCACTGGTTCTAAAAGAAATACACATATCACACCGGACCTCAAATCCCTGAATTGGCTCCCCCTAGAAGCCCGAATTCACTTGAAGATAGCATGCATGACTCACAAAGCCATACACCACAATACACCCAGATACCTATCACAAAAGCTAACAATCTCCGGAGGGCTCAGATCCTCTAGAAGTGCGGAAAACCTAATTCTAAAACCACAGAGATTCAACAAGAAAAAGACTTATAATCGTACTTTCTCAGGGATGGCACCACGACTTTGGAATGCTCTACCACCTGAAACCAGACTTAACACCTCCTCTGCATCCTTCAAAGAGGAAGTAAAATTAAATCTCATGGCTAAATTCACTTGAGTACTGTCCACTGAGAACTTGTGATCTGCTATAGTGTTACCACTACCCGGACTATGACAAGGACCCAGCTAAGTTTTGGACATCCCATCTTACTGTTTCTCTGTTTCAAGAGGATAGAGGCCCGTTTTATTTGTTCATTGTTTTCTGGCATTATGTTTTTTTTTTCTGTACAGATGTTACAATTTCCCTGTGTTCGATGTATAAAAACTCTATTTGACTGTTAAGCGCTCTGTTACCCGTAAGGGTCTTGTTCGCGCTCTATAAAACCTTACAAATAAATAAATGTGTGCATTGCACAAATACTTTACACATTGCCTCTTTGGATAAGCCTTAATGCTCTGTGCCAAGCTAACAGAGGTTAAGCACAGGCTATATTGTAGTGTGTACTTAGCTTACCCTGACTAGAGTGAAGGTTCCTGTCTGGCATGGGCGTATACCTCACCCAACCAGGAACCCAGGTCTAACACCTTCTCATAATCGAAGAAGTTGACATAGAGGGGGAGTTACATTCCATGGATTGCTCAATAATGATGCACAGTGTTGCAATCAGGTCTGTGCATAATCTATCTTTGCAGAAGCGTTTGCAAAGGTCTGACCTGGGGAATATTTATGACTGTTTAGGGTACTTTTTAGCTCTAGTAATTTTGGAAGTGCAGTGAATAGGAATGGACTTACTCTTTTGTGGGGGGTGCATGTCCCACCCTAGATTCCTCCTTAACACCTCCATACTCCTCCCAAAACTCCTCCCACTTGGTAGTAAGTTTGCCCAATTTTTCATCCACTGCTCCTTGTCCCTCTTACATTTACTACTAAAACGTAGAGGTACATGTGCAGCAATGTCTGCAGTCGGGCGGAGATCACAACGTTAAACGTTAGGAGAGGCGAAGGTGGAGATCTCTACACACAGATTAGTGAGTAGCATTTTATGGAATGTGAGTGATAGTATTGTACTACTACTAAATGTACTACAAAAAACAGTTTGTGAATAGGTACCCATATGGTTATTGTCCTCTTGTTCATAGGATTTCATTTGAGGTGGGAGAGGGTTATAATAACATGCAGATAGTCCATCCATCTCTCGCATTTACCAATTGTCTTGTTTCCCTCCTCATCATACAAATTTTGAAAAATGAACACTGGTTGCATGGCAATTAAGTGTCTTGATATTTGTGCAGAACTAATATAAAGCCTTCTTGTTTATATACATCTCACTTTGCTGACTTTTTTTCTCTGCAGGTACCCCACTCATTTTCGTGATCCCATGGGTTCTCATCAGATACTTAAAAGAAAACACCAAGTGAGTATTTATTAACATTCAAATTTGGCACATTTCATTTTATTTCAAATGTCACTTGAAGCAAAATTCTTCAAAATACTCCTCTCTTCAAACATTTCCCAACAGTAGTCCTGTCCTGTCCATGATTATTTACAAAGACGTGGTTGGAAAAATATTACTAGAAGTCAGTTCGAAAGAGAAGCGTTAGTCCAACCCCTCTACAAACTGTAACCACTTTAAGTATTTTCCCTCTGCTTGTGATGCCCTGTCAGTCACTGTGACCTTCTCAAAAAATGTATTTATGACATGGGATGTTCCCTATCTCCAAGCCAATTTGCACAAGTGAGGTCTTTTTGATCTCAGTGCTGCTGGAGGTGAAGCTGAGCTATAGACAACCAGCGGTGTAATGTAAAATGATGCCCCACCGTAGAATGTGAGGAGGGGACCCTAAGTTTCCCATATTGCACTGATATTCATTGGCCTTGGGGTGGAACGCCGCCCCCTGGAAGGTTGGGGGAGTCCTCAAGAATCAGGGCCCACTTACGCTGCAGGGGCTGCAGCGGCTTGCGTTATGCTGCTGAAGACATCTTACTCATGGCGGAGTCTCTATATCACACCTTTATCTATAACTACTATGTAAACTGCAATTTCAGAATAAAGAAACATAGAGCCCCATTTATGGCATTTTGGCGTAGGGCAGTGCATCAAGTCAGCTTGCTGCAGTGCCCTATGCCAAAGTGAAAGGGCAGGAAGGCACTGTATTTAAGCAATACAGTGTATTCATGTCCTTTCTGTCTGTGCTGGATATGTTTTGGCAGCCTAGCGCCAATGTAGGCACCCTTGCACTATTTTTGCAAGGGTGTCTCTGTAGCAGGCAGGATTGTTCTCCTTGTTACGCATCACCTCAGGAGGTGTATGGATTTGACAGTTCGCCAGGTTTACATCACTTTGCAACTCTGGGGCAGCATCAAATTCCATGGGTGTTGCGTGGGAAAACCCACATCAACGCCCATGCAACACCTCCCAGGTGCAGAGTAAGGCGACACCGCGATTTGTGTTGTGTCACCTTACTGATGATTTATGGGGCCACTCAAAGCCATGCAGGGTGGCTTTGCGTGGCTTCATAAATCTTTATGCGAGCCCTGTGTCAAGCATGTACCACTTTACATGGTGCAAAAGTGAATCAGGGCTCTCATAATTAAGCCCCGCAATGAACATGAGAAAGTCCAGCCCATTCCTGGTACTTCCATGTGTCCATTAGCCCAACTTTAAAACATTTATGACAAGAATATCCTACAAGCACATAGGCCCTCACTTATCGGATTTGATGTAGGGCAACGTAGCAAATCAACTTCCTCATGGGAACAGTCCAGCCCAAACTGCCAAGACAGGTCCTCCCTGGACCGGAAACAAGCATTGTGAGTTATGGCGTGAAAGCGCTCCATATCACCAATTTTGTCTGTTTATGTAAACCTGTCATATTACAATCAGAGCAGTCTTACAGGTGTCCAGAACACATGTCTCAGGTAAAGGGGCATATCCACAGTTCCCCGTGGGTCCAATCCTCACAGCACCTCCTCTTTTTTAGCTGTGGTCTGAAGTGTTATAATTGTCTCAGCATGTTAAGGGGTAGGCGGCATTATTTGAATAGTTCCACATCCCCTATCTCAGGTAGTGTCTGTCATCTTGGTAGACACATTATGCATTTCTCCAATGCTGTTCCATGTTCTGCCTTTGATCCCCATTGTTAGCGGTAGCTCGTGGAGACCCGCAACGACTTCCAGCTCCCTCCCTCCATTTAATGAACTGAAATAATTATTTTGGATTGGTTAAGAAGTGTGGTTTTCCTTCTGACATTACTCGCAGCTATGCAGGATATAGCATACTATATTTATTTGGAGTTCACTGAGTTTCCTTTTAGATGGAACAAAGAGTCGTCGAGTCTCTTGCACCTGCTGTGTGAAATCGGGGTAGAGTGATAACTCAGAGCCGTCATGACGCAAGGTCTTCAGTTCTCTGGCTTTACGTTCTGCAGTAAAGCACTGACTGAAAAATATTTATTTGAAAACAGGTGCTTATTTGGAAATTTCAAATTAAATTGAACTGTAAAAGAGAGCAAAAAAGTTTAGTCTTGGAAAAGATGGTTTAAGATCAATGCACACCATCGAAACGCATCAACGCACTTTCTGCTGCACAAACTGTGAATGCTGACTTGCTCAGCCGACAACCAACGAATTGTAACACAGGGCGCCAGTTGGCTTCTTTGTGTCTCTTGCTAATGATATGCTAACTTGAATGACAAATAATACTGTCTGATTATGTCTCTTTAGCTGCTTTGACAATTTGATTGGATTTGTTGAGAAAATTGTTGTATTAGCGTACTGTTTGAGTACCAAGATAGTTGGTGGTTTTTAACATATGAATTTTTTGAACATATTAATTATTGTTGATATACACAACTTTAGGTTGGTAGAAATCATTTTTAATAAACTTTGTTCTACTTTCTACTTTCAGTGTACTATAGATTTATTGTTTTGGGCCACATGTTCAGATATACATGTGGATGAGAGCTGAATAAGTGTAACGGTTTGATTGAAAAGTGTGTAGGGTTAGCAGTGTGAACTAAAGGATAAACTCTTCTGTACCTCCGCAGATAGCCCATCCTTCTTGTCTGACACTCCTCTCTCCACAGTGTCCAGCCTCTCTGTATGTTTATCTAACCTCTCAGATATTCTGTCCATTCTGAAGGAGAGAGCATCGATCTTACCATCGATTTTTGTTAGGCTATGTTGCATGGCTACCAGTATATGTTTCAGATCTGTGTCTCTGGTGGGGTCAATGTACTTCGATGCGACCCCTGTGTCACTTGTTTTGCTCTCAAGGGGTCTCGGTGTCCTGCGTTGGTCAAACTGAAGCTGGGTTGGGATCTATCTACTTACCCATGCTGACCAAGAAGCAATGTTCCCTAAAGTACGATTCCAGTGCCAAATGACCCTCCTCTTTGCCACACCAAGGTGTTGCAGACTAGCCCAAGCGTCTGCCAGTAGATTTCACCTTATTTAATATCTGCGTCCAGGGCTGGCGACCGAAGCCATATGATCGCACCTCACACTGCTGCCATCATTGTTGTTTCTCATGTTGACCTGCATTGAGCATATTGAACATATATATTTTGACTGAAGAAGTTATATATTGAGCACTACTTGTTGTATTTGCATAATATTGTTGAAATCATAATAATAAATGTATAAATAAACTATCAAACAATCTGCTAGGATGTACATGCATGTGTGGATTTTTGACTTAGGAGCGTACATAGATGAACTAGGTTGCCAGGGAATTTTTCTAATGATTTCTCAACTGCAGATTCCAACCCTGCTCCGACCTTTAAAAGGGGCTCCTTCAGAAACCATTTAGACTATTTATTCATCAATATAGGACTTTGGAATGAGATTGTTAACTTTGCGTAGTCAACAGGCCTGAGAGCGACCCCGATCCTTTGACACTATACATGTCTGGTCCATTGACAAACTCTTTGCTGCCAGGCCTCCACTGCGGGGACCTAGATTTGACCATCACTATCAATGTGAAAAGTGTTGAATGGGCTTACATTGAAACCAGTGAAAGTACCACTGCAGCAGTAAACCTTTTTAAAGCTCGTGTGAATTGTCCAATTAGAATTCTCAAAATCCATGAAAAACTGTTTCTCCAAGCCCACTTGAGGGAGGACATGCTGCCAGAGAACCCATGAGTGGTACTGTTTGGAAAAGGGACCTTGTTAGGGCTATCAAGCTTGGCGGAAGTGATAAAATTGGGGCACCCAGGGTGTGCTTTTATTTTTTTAATTTATTTTATTTTATTAAAGTAGAAAATATCCATTACACATATCAATCATAATTAAAAATTCAAACGTTTGACATCACCAAAAAGAAGGAAAAATAGAAATATAGCTAGACATCAGAGAATAACATAATTGCATAAAGGTAACAAAAAACATGAATTAACTACTTCAGAAGTCATTACAGCATTTTCCAATAATTTTTTATAGAACTGGTTCTCAATCTGCTTCACTCGGTTCATTTTATTTAATCTTTGGCCAAAAGTTGGTACCTCAGTAGATTTCCATTTTTGTAAAATTAATGACCTGGTGATCAGCGAGGCAATAAACACAAATTGATGTTGCTGTACGGTAATACCCCTAGACTGTGGTATCACTCGGAACTGATTCCCGTAGGGGTCTGGTCATAAAGTCATCTGAAGTTTTTGACTAATAAATTGGAATATATGATCTCAGAAATGATAAAGAGATGGACATATAAAACATATATGCAACTAGTTGCTGCTGAAGGGGCCGGTTACATCTTTTGGATCCGGTACAGAGTATAATACAGCATCTCCTTTTAAAAAAAGGATATCTTTTATAATTAGCAGCACAAATGGCTTTATGAGCTTTTTGATTACACCACGCCCAGGAATGACAATCAATCCTATAATTTGTCCAGGCCACAATGTTGGCTAGAAACTGATGCACCACCTCATCCTGTATTTTCTGGCACAATAGGCGATACCAATTACCTATACCTTTAAGGCAAGTTACAAAATAAGCTTTGCTAATATTCTCAGCTACCTTACCAGATGCCTGTTCGCTCCCTCGAAGAAAGTGCCTAATTTGTCGCTAGTTAAATAGTAGATGATTATTAACTAGCTGTTGGTAGGATTTTTTCACACCAGCTAAAGTGCAGTCTCTAAACTGACAACATCCCGCCCTTTCCCAATCCACTATGGCCGAAGCCTTTAATTGTAAGCCTAATGCACGACAATCTTTTCATCGTAAAGATAAATATTAATTACAGAGCAATATGAAACTTGTGCCATATCTTATTGAATCTAAAGGTCAAAACATGTGGTATCTTATACCTAGTTTCTACAACCTATGTGTCTTTAGAAAAGTTGGAAGTTTGATATCTATCTTGCTTAGCATCGTTTTGAGGTAGAGATAGAGTGAGCATTGGTGGGTGCTGCTCAAACTAGCCAATCCAGAAGAGTGGCCTGATAATACATTTTGACTCATGGAAGTGCCAGCCCTCGTTTTCTACGTTAAGCTGTAATGTCTTAAAGATAGTATGGGATATTTTACCCTGCCATAAAAAATGGCATATCATTTGATCCAATTCATTGATGGACTGTAGTCACAACATTTGAAAAGATGAATACAAACAATGGGAGAATTAACATTTGAATTAGTGCTGTCCCGTCAATAATAGTAACGGCCAATAAATGCCACTGATGAAGTAGTCCATGAACTTCAATTAGAGTGGTGGTATAATTTGAAAAAAACAAATAAGCAAAATTAGTTGTAACATGGATCCCTAGATATCTAATGGGACAAATGTTGGTGCAATGTGCTCTCATTTCAACAGGAAGGACTGATGGTGAACTATTAAATCAAATACAATGAGATGATGGACGGAGCACAGTCACAGATCTGGGTTGAATCCATCATCGTTCTTTAGCTCACTTCACCACCCCAGTTCTGACCCAGCCATATGCAAATCAGTCTTGACCCTGTTCCTTTGGGAACAGTCCAGCCTGAACTGCCAAGCCAGGTCTTCCCTGGAATAGAAACAAGCATCCTGGGACCAGTTTCGGGGTAACACCCCTCATCAGCCAGGCAAGCTTGAATCCAGTGGCAAAGTGAGCAAGGGACCCACGTCTGGGCATACCCTGCCAACTTAGGGCAAACAAAGCAAACCCAAGGAGATGATGGATGAAGCACTGAAACTTTTCTGACACTGACCTCCAGTCACAGATCTGGGTTGAATCCATCATCCTTCTTTAGCTCACTTCGCCCCCCACCCGTTTCAGGCCCGCCATATTCAAATCAGTCTTGACCCTGTCCCTTATGGGAACAGTCCAGCACAAACTGTTAAGCCACATCTTTCCCGGACCAGAAACAAGCTTCCAGGGACCAGTTTCGGGGTGACACCCCTCATCAGCCAGGCTAGCTTGAGCCCAGTGGCAAAGTGAGCAAGGTCCAACAATATCTTATGGCTATTCTCTTCGATGGGGAGCACCTTTGTAGTTCCCACGTCAATTTCCTTCTGGAAAAAATAAAAAAGGATAATGAGACGGCCAAGGCTAAGGGGGCATTACAAACATCATTGCAATGTGGCTCCTTTCACCGCTCCTCTTGTTATATTCCATATTGGTACCCCAATATAGGCCCGGGTAACATCCCAACCATTCACCTATATTCGTCCCTACATTACATACATAACGGGCTGCTAGGATTGACCCTTTACCTAGTTACGATACTACTTACAGAACGTGGGGTTTTCCCTGAACAATAGCCTCACACATTATGCATAAGGATTCTTGGATTCTTGGAAGCTCAGCAGGACTACCATCTCCTGCATAATAACTATGTACATGGTTCATTTCCGACGTCATCCTAGGTCCGTGGGTATATAACATTACATCTTGCTGAGAAAGTTAGAGGAGATTGGGACTTCCCTGCCGACACACTGACACAAGACTCTGAGGTTCCTGCATGCAGATACTACAGCTCACAGTGGTCTAACATCCCTTGTGGGGTGTCCAGCTCGAGACCAAGACGGGGTTCCACAGTCTCTCACTTCAGGTAATGGGGTTGACTTTATCCTAGAGGGATTCTTGGCTTAACACCTACAGACATGTAGGGTAGAGGTTCCTGAGATATCAACCATGACGTCTAATCTATACCCAAATCACGCACGGCTGGAACCTCTCGGGCAACCTGGGACATACATTTCTGGTGACTAACCAAACGCTCATCAAATACCTACTTGCAGCAAAAACAATAGATGCTGTGCTGTCAGATTTCAATATCCTCAGTGCCACCCTATAATTTCTGAGTCCCAATATACAACAAACGGGGCTAATCCATTTTTTGCGAAGAAGGTGATATTCTGTACAGAAAAATAAGATGTGTTCACACTGTCTCCAGTGCATAACCATATGCAGCCATGCGGTTGTAGCTATATTTGTTGCCCATACATTAAATGACCTTAGGGGTAAACAGCCTAGTCTAAATCTCACATGGAGACTTTTCGCCAAGGATGGCAAAATCAGATCGAGGAAAAAAGTAAACTCAGAAAAGAGTTTAAAACTTAACAACTCAGAGAGACTACAGTTGTACTCAGTCTGGTAGCTGCACACAATTAACTTGCCTGTGGCACTTTACTTTTAAACTATAAATTCAACCTAGCAAAATACCCCTTTTTACGGGCCTAAACCTTCCTTTTAAGTATTAATAAGTCACCCAATATTTGGGCCTTATTGACCATAAGGGCAGCGTGCAGATATTTAAAAGTACTACATGTAGATATTATTATTGAACATGTTCCTACAGTGAAATACCCTTAAAACAATTTCCACTGTAGCAAGGCTTACTTCTGCCTTAGGGGATCATTGGCCTACATTAGTCTTATTTAATGGTTGTTTTTATCAACAGTTGCGAGGAGTAGCGATGGGCGCCAGCTTCTCCCCCAGCTATGCCTGTTTGTTTATGGGCTGGTGGGAGGAGCTGGTTGTCAGGCGCAAATATCACTATGTTTTTACTCACAATGTAATGCTATGGTTTCGTTACATCGACGACCTTTTTATCATATGGCAAGGATCCAAAGATAGTGTGCTGAAATTTGTAGAGGATATTAACTGTAATGATTTTAACCTTTCTTTTACATCTAATGTTGACAATGAGACAGTGACATTTTTAGATGTACAGGTTTTAGTCAGCAATAATATTTTAACTACTACCCTTTTTAGAAAACCTACGGCAGGGAACACACGTCTCCATGCAACCAGTTCGCATCCCCCGCATTTAATTAGAAGTATACCCTATGGGGAGATGCTCCGCATCCGGCGTATATGTAGCAACCCTCAGGATACGGAAATAAAGCAAAAAGAATGCATGATGAGATTCCTGGCTAGCGGGTATAGTTTTGAAGTAGTGGAGGCCGCCATGAAAAGATCCCAACTAAAACCAAGAGAGGAAATTTTGGAATACAGAAAAAAAGATAAAAAGGAGGCACCAAACATTAACAAAGAACTGGTACGCCTCATCTTAACATATTCCAAACAAGAAAAGGAATTGAGGAATATAATGAGGAAACACTGGCATTTTTTACGTGAGGACCCAGTGATAGGGCGCCTTATGCCGCTCAATCCCTCCATCACCTTCCGTAAAGCTAAAAGCATGGGCAGTATGCTGACGGATAACAGTCAAGAGACTTTTAAAAAACAAATGTGGTTGCCTATAAGAAATGGTTTTTTTAAATGCTCTACATGCAAGGCCTGCCAGTTTGGCATAAACACTAAAACCTATTGCACGGCATTCCCAGATATACAAAGGGAAATTAAACAACATCTCACGTGCAAAATGGACCACTGTGTATATGTCCTGGAATGTGACTGCTCTTTGAAGTATATAGGCAGCACGAAGTTGGCAGTGCATAAACGCATTCTGCAGCATATTAGAGCTATCAACAATAAGGATCAGAATTATCCCGTGGCCAGGCATTTTGAAAAGGTACATAATAGCAACCCCAAATGCCTTAAGTATTTTGCCATCGAATCAGTACCGTTAAAGAAACGAGGCGGCAATAGGGAGGCTACACTCCGCCGTTTGGAAACTCAATATATTTTGGAGTTTGATTCCAAATGGCCGGGTGGTCTGAATGCCACGGAAGATCTTTATACCTTTCTTTAAATTTTATGTATATATAGGCAACCACTGTTTTACCTGGTAGCATTACTCTCCCCTCCTTTTGAGCTTAGTAATACAGGTATAGTTTATTGGGACTTTTTACTGCTATTTTTAATGATTGGTTTTAAGGACATTTTAGGGTAGGCATTATATTTATATACCCAGTTCTTTTTATTAATCATTTTAAATATGTCACTAGTCTCACATATATTCTCTATATCTGTCTGCCTGTTTTACTCTGATGAATTTGACTTGAACTTGCTTGTCTAGCTGTATTGAATTTTTTTCCCTTTATATATTATTATAATTGGATTATCTGTATATTTTATTCTTAGTTTTCATTAACGGATTGCCCCCCTTTTTTGTACCAGTAGCACCAGGCACTTTATGTTCATCAAAGTACTGTTGCATTATGCACTTTAATTGACTTTGTATTTTGAACATGGAGTCGGACTACTGTTCTAAAATGATTGCCTTTTTTGCACCAAGTAGCACCAGTCACTTTATGTTCATCTAGTACTGTTGCATTTTTGCACATCAATAGGCTACTTATTCGAACTTAAAGTTGGACTACTGTGGGAGTCTTTGGAATTTATTCATATGATTTTTTTTTACTATAACACGGTGAGCACTTTATTTACAAAAAACAATATGACAAAGGACATTAGGTCAAACGACATCAAGGAGAGAGATGTATACGAAATATATTTAATTGATATAATCATAGGCATTTGGGCCTTGTATTTCAAATTACAATGTGACATATTTCAGGCATTTGTCTATTTTCGATTTTCGATGAACGCATTGTATTTACACTGTATTTCCTGATGTTAAAACATTTCTTCTATGTCTATTGAAATTACGTATGCACTTGCACTTTAAAAACGGACTTGCACATACACGTGGTCAGGTGATCAAGGCCGCTGGGACGGCCGAAACGCGTCCTGACATTGATGGGGAAAATAAATAAATAAAATTGTTTGGCACTTCAAGTGGTCTGCGCCCGTGATTCCCTACCAGGGAGTTTCAATTGCAAGTTGTCCAGAATATATATATATATATATATATATATTATCTACTGGCGGTCGCCAGTAGATAGTTATAGTTAGGACCGTGTTTCCATAGGAAATCCGCAACATTCTATTTGGAATAACTTTGGCGCCGGTTGACGAATCCTCGCGAATTTTTCAAAACTAATGGGGCGCTACGCTCCGCTCCTACCCTGAAAGTATTGGGGGAATTCGTCAAGCGGGGGCTGAGAAAAAAGGGGGGTCCCAAAACGCGTTTTCCCCATGCATTTTCCCATAGGACCTTTAGTCCGAGCTACAGCCCGAACGGCTGAACAGAATTACTTGAAATTGGGCAGAGAGGTAGTCCTCAGGTCAGGGATGTGCCTTTTGCAGGTCTGGTGTAAATCTGTTCAGTAGGTCCTGAGAAAATAGCATTTAAATCAATATATATTTCTATAGGCGCGCTCCGTGCGCTTACGGTAAGCTTACCGTACGCGTACGGTGCCGTGCGCGAGCTCAATTCTGATTGGTGGTTACATGACTGTAAACATTCGAATCGGTCGAAATCAGAAAGTATCGGCCGCCATTTTCTGTCTCTCGCACTGAAAAACAAAGGTTGATAACATGAAAAGGGGGCAACGAAGAGAGTTGCAGACCCCCTAGCGTTCGTCAGGGGGTTCACAAAGGACAAAAGAGTATGAAAAATAAATTTAATAATTTAAAAAAAAAATCGCGGAGTGCGCGTACGGTAAGCTTACCGTACGCGTACGGTAAAAAAAAAAAAAAAAAAAAAAAGAATTAACAATCACATTTAATATATAAATCTAAGGACCCCCAAGGGAGAAAAAAACAATTGATATTTTGTAAAAAATGGCGAGGTGTGCACGGTACGCAATGCGCAATGTGGGCGCTCGGTGCGCGAAGCGCACCGAGTGCCCACAGCGCGCGCACTGTGCGCGAAGTGCACCGTGCGTGCAAAAATTAAAAATAAATACATAACTTAGCATTTAAAAAACCGTACAAATTCACTGAAAAAACCATAGGTTTCACACACGTTATAGTTAGGAATTAGCATTTAAAAAACCTTGCAAATTCACTTAAAAAACCATAGGTTTCACACAAGTTATAGTTAGCTGTACATTTCACTCGTAAAAAACCAATGAAATTCCACGTTATAGTTAGATCAGGTAACTATAACTTGCGCGACCGCAATGCACAATGTGTCATTTCAGATGTCATCATTGATGTCATGAGTGATGTCACTGACCATGTCATAAGTGATGTAATGTGTGACGTCATCAGCAGTTTATTGTGGGCGCGCAAGTTATAGTTACCTGATCTAACTATAACGTGGAATTTCATTGGTTTTTTACGAGTGAAATGTACAGCTAACTATAACTTGTGTGAAACCTATGGTTTTTTAAGTGAATATATATATATATATATATATATATATATATCATCCGCAAAGTTTCACCCAATCGAAGGATTCCACACACGGGGTAAGTACAGCAAAGCATTTATTGGTGTTCAAGGCTGCAGCGTGGGGTGGGGGGACCTCAGCAAAACATGTCCATTCAGCCGACGCGTTTCGGGCTCCTGCCCTTTGTCACAGGCTATGTTCTTGGTGGGCTTGTAGCGTTAAGTGCATCTTTCTTCAAATTAAGTACCCCGCCTCAGTGGGCGTTGCCGTTTGCACTGCCTTATGGTACTCGAAGTCTTCCCAGTATTACTCAAGTGAGCCGCTTTGAAGTCCATCACTAATTTTCACAATTAAAACCACTGTGGGTCGCTTTGCCGGCCCCTGCCCTCACGTCTCCACCTTAGTGCCTTGAACCAGCAGCTCCCGTCCTGAACGGCGTACGCTTGATGGCGCGCCCAGGTCTGCAAAGCAGCGAGGATCCTTCACGGCTAGGCAACAGCCGTTAAACATCATCCGCAAAGTTTCACCCAATCGAAGGACTCCACACACGGGGTAAGTACAGCAAAGCATTTATTGGTGTTCAAGGCTGCAGCGTGGGGTGGGGGGACCTCAGCAAAACATGTCCATTCAGCCGACGCGTTTCGGGCTCCTGCCCTTTGTCACAGGCTATGTTCTTGGTGGGCTTGTAGCGTTAAGTGCATCTTTCTTCAAATTAAGTACCCCGCCTCAGTGGGCGTTGCCGTTTGCACAGCCTTATGGTACTCGAAGTCTTCCCAGTATTACTCAAGTGAGCCGCTTTGAAGTCCATCACTAATTTTTACAATTAAAACCACTGTGGGTCGCTTTGCCGGCCCCTGCCCTCACGTCTCCACCTTAGTGCCTTGAACCAGCAGCCCCCGTCCTGAACGGCGTACGCTTGATGGCGCGCCCAGGTCTGCAAAGCAGCGAGGATCCTTCACGGCTAGGCAACAGCCGTTAAACATCATCCGCAAAGTTTCACCCAATCGAAGGATTCCACACACGGGGTAAGTACAGCAAAGCATTTATTGGTGTTCAAGGCTGCAGCGTGGGGTGGGGGGACCTCAGCAAAACATGTCCATTCAGCCGACGCGTTTCGGGCTCCTGCCCTTTGTCACAGGCTATGTTCTTGGTGGGCTTGTAGCGTTAAGTGCATCTTTCTTCAAATTAAGTACCCCGCCTCAGTGGGCGTTGCCGTTTGCACAGCCTTATGGTACTCGAAGTCTTCCCAGTATTACTCAAGTGAGCCGCTTTGAAGTCCATCACTAATTTTCACAATTAAAACCACTGTGGGTCGCTTTGCCGGCCCCTGCCCTCACGTCTCCACCTTAGTGCCTTGAACCAGCAGCTCCCGTCCTGAACGGCGTACGCTTGATGGCGCGCCCAGGTCTGCAAAGCAGCGAGGATCCTTCACGGCTAGGCAACAGCCGTTAAACATCATCCGCAAAGTTTCACCCAATCGACGGATTCCACACACGGGGTAAGTACAGCAAAGCATTTATTGGTGTTCAAGGCCGCAGCGTGGGGTGGGGGGACCTCAGCAAAACATGTCCATTCAGCCGACGCGTTTCGGGCTCCTGCCCTTTGTCACAGGCTATGTTCTTGCAACGCCCACTGAGGCGGGGTACTTAATTTGAAGAAAGATGCACTTAACGCTACAAGCCCGCCAAGAACACAGCCTGTGACAAAGGGCAGGAGCCCGAAACGCGTCGGCTGAATGGACATGTTTTGCTGAGGTCCCCCCACCCCACGCTGCAGCCTTGAACACCAATAAATGCTTTGCTGTACTTACCCCGTGTGTGGAATCCTTCGATTGGGTGAAACTTTGCGGATGATGTTTAACGGCTGTTGCCTAGCCGTGAAGGATCCTCGCTGCTTTGCAGACCTGGGCGCGCCATCAAGCGTACGCCGTTCAGGACGGGAGCTGCTGGTTCAAGGCACTAAGGTGGAGACGTGAGGGCAGGGGCCGGCAAAGCGACCCACAGTGGTTTTAATTGTGAAAATTAGTGATGGACTTCAAAGCGGCTCACTTGAGTAATACTGGGAAGACTTCGAGTACCATAAGACTGTGCAAACGGCAACGCCCACTGAGGCGGGGTACTTAATTTGAAGAAAGATGCACTTAACGCTACAAGCCCACCAAGAACACAGCCTGTGACAAAGGGCAGGAGCCCGAAACGCGTCGGCTGAATGGACATGTTTTGCTGAGGTCCCCCCACCCCACGCTGCAGCCTTGAACACCAATAAATTCTTTGCTGTACTTACCCCGTGTGTGGAATCCTTCGATTGGGTGAAACTTTGCGGATGATGTTTAACGGCTGTTGCCTAGCCGTGAAGGATCCTCGCTGCTTTGCAGACCTGGGCGCGCCATCAAGCGTACACCGTTCAGGACGGGAGCTGCTGGTTCAAGGCACTAAGGTGGAGACGTGAGGGCAGGGGCCGGCAAAGCGACCCACAGTGGTTTTAATTGTGAAAATTAGTGATGGACTTCAAAGCGGCTCACTTGAGTAATACTGGGAAGACTTCGAGTACCATAAGGCTGTGCAAACGGCAACGCCCACTGAGGCGGGGTACTTAATTTGAAGAAAGATGCACTTGACGCTACAAGCCCGCCAAGAACACAGCCTGTGACAAAGGGCAGGAGCCCGAAACGCGTCGGCTGAATGGACATGTTTTGCTGAGGTCCCCCCACCCCACGCAGCAGCCTTGAACACCAATAAATGCTTTGCTGTACTTACCCCGTGTGTGGAATCCTTCGATTGGGTGAAACTTTGCGGATGATATATATATATATATATATATATATATATTCAATGAAAAAACCAAAGGTTTCACACATGTTATAGTTAGCTGGACATTTCACTCGTAAAAAACCATTGAAATTCCCCCGTTATAGTTAGTTCAGCTAACTATAACTCGCGCGCCCGCAATGCACTACTGATGACGTCACATATTACATCACTCATGACATGGTCACTGACATCACTCATGACATCACTGATGACATCTCAAATGACATCACTGATGACATCACTGATGACATCATCCTTGTGATAGAGTGGCAGACCTCCTCTCCCCCTAATATAACCATTGAAACACACATTCAAAAATAGAAACTAAAATGTTCAAAATAATGAACATATCAATATCAGTTACAACAACCTATTCAGTAATTCTAAGAACCACATACACATACAGTAATTCACCAACAGTCCTCTACAGTCACTCATACATGTACTCACTCATCATATGTACTCATACACCTGTACATCCCGTTACACAATGCCACTCATCCATAGAGTAACTCACACACATAGTCACTCATGCTAATAAAGAATCAATCATCCATTTACTTGCATATACAGTTATACACACACCACCACACTTACTTCTACAGAAACTTACATATACTTACTCTTTTAAACAATCACTTATAGAAACACATACTTATTCATACAGGAACTCTTCCAATCTCTCACTCTCACATATACTCACTTATATACACCAATAGTCACATATACTAGTTTAAAACATATGTAGTTACTCATAAAGACACTATTGAGACAGTCATTCACTCACTAACACACCCATGCACACACTCATCCATCCATACAGTCCTGCACACATGCTGTATTCAACACATACAAACAGTGAGTCACTCATTCATGCACCTATGCACTAAGTAATACCCCCCACCGAACCATACAGAAACTCAGACACTCATAGTGATAAAAAACCAACTAATAACCTATATAGACACTCATGTAGCTACTCACCAACCCATGCAGCCACTTATACACAAAGTAAGAAACTGATACAGATATTTAAATATTTAAAGATTACTCAGTAAGCCATGTATTCACTATGATACACTTAAACAGTCAGTTACACAAAAAAAATTCCAAAAAAAGTATCCATTTAGACACTTATATACCCATTTATTCTTCCTTTGACCTTGAGATATACATAAATATAAAAAATATATAATTTTCATAAAAACACACAATCACTGGATGATGTCATCAGTGATGTCATCAGAGATGTCATCAGTGATGTCATGAGTGATGTCAGTGACCATGTCATGAGTGATGTAATATGTGACGTCATCAGTAGTGCATTGCGGGCGCGTGAGTTATAGTTAGCTGAACTAACTATAACGGGGGAATTTCAATGGTTTTTTACAAGTGAAATGTCCAGCTAACTATAACATGTGTGAAACCTTTGGTTTTTTCATTGAATTTCTAAGGTTTTTTAAATGCTAATTCCTAACTATAACGTGTGTGAAACCCATGGTTTTTTCAGTGAATTTCAAAGGTTTTTTAAATGCTAATTTCTAACTATGCCTACAGAGATAGGACATGTGAAGAAAGAAGAAAAAATGCACAGAAAGAAACAAAAGAAGTGCAGAAAGAAGCAACAGAAGTCCTCAAATACGAAGATAAGTGCAGGAAGAAGGATAACGTGCAGAAAGAACAAAAAGAAGAGCAGAAAGAAGCCTTGTTGCAAAATCATCCTGTACCCTCAACTTTTTCAGACGGATACTGGTGGTAACTGAGTCTGACTAACCAGTCCTAGAGCCAGTGCTATGTTAAAAGACACTTAGAATACAGTGAAAACACCTACATACACTAGGGAACATTATGCGTTGGGGTCCCCCTGTGATTAGCATGACCTCCTCTGTAAGCCCCTAGTGTATAATAGGGCATGGGGATTAAAACTACCTCTTAAAACAGGCCACAGGGCGTTTTTGCACACATTAACTCAGGCCCCGTCCCCTCCCTTCACCACTGTGTAAACACGCCCTGTGTCCATTTTTAGTTGGGAGATTAAGTTCATTTGAATCCTGAGGGTCCCTAGGGTCCAACTAGCCCACTAGGTACCTCCAGTAAGTGCCACAGAGCTGCGTTGCAGAGAGGTGTAAAAAGTGGCACGGCCTGGACCACCTCTCTGCAATGCAGCTCAGTGGCGCTTACTGGAAGCACTTGGTGGGCTAGTTAGCCCCCAGGGGCCCTCAGTATTGAAGGGAAATTATATCCCCAATTTAAAACATGCCATAGTGCGTGTTTGCACACGTCACCTCAGGCCCCGTCCCCTCCCTTCACCACTGTGTAAACGCGCCCTGTGGCTGTTCTAAGTTGAGAGTCCCCCTGAATCCTAAGGGTCCCTAGGGTCAAACTAGACCACTAGGTACCTCCAGTAAGCGCCACAGAGCTGCGTTGCAGAGAGGTGTAAAAAGGGGCTTGGCCTCAGAACACCTGGCTGCAGCGCAGCTCCCTGGCGCATACTGGAGATGCCTGTTGGGGGCGCGTTTGCAGAGTGCTGCACGGAGGGGGCATGGCCTCCGGCACGATGCCAGTCTTTTATTTATTTTAGTTTTTTAAGAAGGGGGGCTGTTTGGTTCCCCTTCTTATTCTAATTTATTGGCCCTGATGACCCCATCCCCCAGGGCCAGTCTCCTAATTATATTTTTTTGACCCCAATCGCCAGGGCCGGCCACTGTTTTTTATTATTTTTAAAAAATATATATTTATAGACACACCTAGGACATGCTGGACAAACCGTACGTACCTATCACCATGACGATTTGCGTGATATTCATTAAAAGGCGACTATGCATGCAATGAATCCACGTGGAATGTATTTACACCACTAGTGAAGCTCTGACATGTCTGATGCCCTACCGTGCCTAATCCTGGTAGACACCCTTGTCGTTTATTTATACAAACATGGGTAGCTATTGACGGGCACATTTAATACACATGCACACCAAGCCATTCAAAGGGGATTCGACAAAAATTCGACCAAAACTATGCAAGAAACCCCCCTCACGGTTAATAAAACACACATCCACTGCCGGATGTGTAATACTTTTTATTTTAATCTCTGGAAAGGGGACGAACATCACTTGAGAGTCACAGCGTGCTCCTGACAGAGCCCAATGCTGTGTTACACCCACCATTGCCTGCCGAGTGCCACACACCTCTGTGTTGTATTCCACTAGCTAGTGCATATGCTATGACACTCTCTAGCCCATGTGCACTGTAACACCACCCCGTGAATATGTCATGCCACACTTGTCTTCGCACGGGTTATATTGCCCCATCTAACGTGCCTTTCTCGATGCCTATGTTATAACGCACAGTGCTATGCCATACATATTACAATCTGGGATCCATATATTTGTCACAGTGCATATGCAACGTTACACTCCCCAGCACATATTTTATATTACAACTTTAGAGACTAGTTAGGTTACACAACACTGCCCTGTGCATATTACACTCCAAGGCGCATATCGCATAGCACGCGCTAGTGCCTGTGCTATCTCGCGCTCTCCAATGAATCTGTCATTGCGCACAATGTATTGCAAATTATATTTCACGCCCGGTTCATCTTATATCACACTTTTTGGTGCATAGTTTATACCATACACTATATCTAGTTTTCATTTTCAATCGTGCTCTCAGGACTATGTTCTATATAACACTGTGTTCACCTACCCTTTTCACGGGCATTACATTTTGCGATAGGGGGTGGAGGGTCAGGGGGTGTTTCT
This sequence comes from Triturus cristatus, assembly GCF_964204655.1. NCBI lineage: Eukaryota > Metazoa > Chordata > Amphibia > Caudata > Salamandridae > Triturus > Triturus cristatus. The sequence goes on along the minus strand of NC_140592.1, from coordinate 554,091,897 downwards.
GCCAAGTGAGCCCGGAGTCACAGTCACAAACGTCCTCTTCTTCCTGAATAAAAGTGAGATTATGCTGCATACTTGTTCATATTTTAAGTAGTTCGCACAGACACAATGTTTTAAAAACAATAAAGTTCCTAATACCCGCCTTCTCTGAACAGTTAGCTTGCTGCCCCATCCCCTTCCTCCCTATCCTCTGTTGTGTGAATCCATGGACTAGCCTCCTCCCTCCTGCCATGCATGGTCTGATGTGCTGCCACTGCCCTCAATTTAGTATGATGTACCAGTCCAGTCCTCCTGCCCTCCATTGCCCAATTCTATGCCCCATCATTGACCTCCTGCTTAAACTCTGTGCTTAGCTTGCTGCCCCTATTCTCCTTCCCCCTGCCCTCCGATGTCTTTGTGCATGCCCCTGCTCCATCCTTTTTGCCCACCATGTCCCATGGACCTGCCACTCCTATCTACTCTGAGTGTTCTGTTGAGCTGCCACTCCCCTCCCACCTGCCTAGCATTGTCAGATGACTGTAACCTGTCCCTGCCACCTCCACCCTGCCTGTCCACATGCCATGCCCCTATCCTCTTCCTCCTGTCCTACATGGTCCATTGTACTGCCACACCCTTCTGCCCTCCCTGGTCTGTTGTGCTGCAACTGCTCCTCCTGCCTGCCCCGTGTGGTCTGTTGTGAGGTCCCTTCCCCTGAACTTTCTTGTCTGTGCACAGGTCCTGACCCTCCCTTCTATCCTCCATTGTCCTTTGTGCATGCCCCTCCACCCTCCTTCTTGCCCATCATAGCCATTGTGCTGCCACTAACCCTCCCACTTGCCATGCATGGTCTTCTGTGCTGCCATGGCCCCTCCCACCTTCCCTGTGTGGTCAGTTAGCTGCCCCTGACCCCCTCCCACCTTCCCTCCATGGTCTGTGTGTATGCCATCACAGTCTCACTGTTGCTCTTCATGGTGTGTCTTGCTTCTAGTGCCCATCCTGCCTGACCTCCATGGCTATCTTGCTGCTCCTGCCCTGCCCCCTTGCCCCCAGCCCTACTCCCTCCCTCCTGGCTTGTCTGTTCCATTGTAATGCCCCTGATCCGTCCCTCCTGCCCTTTATGGTCTGTTATGCTGCAGCTTTCTCTCCTGTCTGTCCATTATGGTCAGCTAGCTACCATTGCCTCTTGCCCCTCTGTTCTCTGTTGTCCATGTGCATGGTCCTGTCCCCTCCCTCTTGCTTTCTATGGATTGTTGTGCTGCACTCCCGTCCTGCATGCCCTGTGTGGTGTATTGTGCTGCTGCAAACCCTGATGCCTGCCCTGCAGGGTCAGTTTGGTGCACCTCTCCATGTCCCTCCTGTCCTCTGTTATCCAAGTCCATGTCCCTATCCCATTTCCTTCCATGATCCAATGTACCATACTTGCGAACATTTTGAACTTGGTAAGAGGGAGATTTTGAAAAAAAACTGGGGTATTGATTTTCCCCTTTGAGTTACATTGAAAAAGAGGATATTGTAGACAGGAGACAGATCAAATAAAGCCCATTTGAGCTTAAAAACATTGGACGTTTCCTGGCTGAATCGGGTCTGTTGGCATGTATGGTTGTACTACCATTGCCTCTTCCTTCTGCCCACAATGGTCTATTACATTGCCACAGCCTTGAAGGAGGGTAGATTTTGTATCACAGGGGGCCCCTGGCCCGTTCTGTCCACACCTGAAGTATGAGACCCTTGTCCTTGCCCTGCCAGCTGCATTTGTAGGCCGTATTAAATTGACCAGCGGGTCCTGTATTGCTATATAATTATCCTGAGACATCCTTACCACTCAGCCAGCATAAAACCCCTGTGTAGGCCCTTCTGTTCAATATGTAGGCCTCTTTGTTAAATTGACCATAGCTCTGCAATTTTAGTGTATAGCAGTCTGAAGGCAGGTCTGCGAGGCCTTCTGATCCAAACTAGTAGCCCCCACCCTACCCGAGTGCTCCGTGCTTGGTATCAAAGTTCAACATCCCCCTGAAGCTGTCGACATACAGTAGGCTGCATCCTGGACTGGTACTTGCTTCCTGGGCAGGTTTCCCGCTTTTAAGGAAGTGGCAACCGCAGAGCGTCAAGTTAGGAGAACTGAGGAGATTTTATACATGAATATATTGAATTCCCGTACAATACCCATTATTTTCTGCTTGCTCTATGGAACTTACGATAAGCGATTGGCCTGAGAGACTGACCTTTTCACCCAGTCCATTGTCAGCATTAAGTGGGTAAATGACGAAATGTCTGGTAAAATCTGCAGTCGAAGCTTTTGGGTAGCATACGTAGGTAGATGTAGCGTGCAAAGGAGCCCACAAAATGATATAAAAAGGGAGCACCCACAGATATCGACGGACTACCTCGCCGTCTGTATGTAGGTTAACAGGCAGTGCAGGTTTTCCCCAAGAGCTGGGAGCTCTTGTCTTCCTTTGCTTAAAATGTCTTGCTCTGCTTTGCTTGAAGTATCTTATTCTATTTTACCTATATGAAATGTCATGTTATGTTTAACCATTGTTCTCTTTACTTTTGCATTTAAAAGATTTTGTATTGTAATTGCAGGAATGCTTGCTCTAAGAGTAAACGTGAGTATTCCTAGGTAACATTTTCCTTGGTGTAACTTGTTTCTCATGATGCATTTATAGATGTGTTTTCTCTCTCTCTCTGTCAGTACATTAATTGAGATACAGAGAATATTATGACAGCTGTATGATTATCTGGATTCTGTTTTTTGTACTTTATGTCTCTATTCTGCGGTTTCTTTGAAGTTGCATCTTCTCATTAAACTGCCATTGTATTCTGCCTCCAATTCCATGTCTCATATGTCTGTTTTCTTCATTTTTGGAGCAAGCGTTCCTAGGCACCCCGGCTCAAATTAAGGTGCCCCTTTTGTCCCTGACTCACTCTCCTGCTCAGTTCTGTGGTGGCTCCCGGGGATCTGGGGACCGCCCCTAGCTTCCTTGACCCGTAATAGATCTTCCCTCCAACAGCCTCTCTTGCAAGTCCTGTATTGTTGGTTTGTTGCCCCTGCCCCCCTTTCCACTGCCCTCCATAGTCTGTTGTGCTTCCACGGCCCTTCCTGCCTGCTCAGTGTGGTTAAATTGTTGCCTTTGCACCCTCCTACCTGCCTTCAATTTTCAGAGTCCGTGCCCCTGGCCTCTGCCTCTCAACAGTATCCTAATGAACAACTAGATTGCTAACATTCTATATTTATTACAAAAGTGTGGAACGCCTGACATCATCTTGATGTAATCAAAACTGTAATACCTAGAGCATTTCCTTTAGAAATTACATATATGAGAGGGTCTAATTGGCATCAAAATTATGGTTAGTGCTCTAAAAGACTAAAATAAGGACATATTTTCTGAGTTTTCAAATAGCGACAAAGCACTTTTAAATTATTTGTTATCTTTATGTTTTTTTATCCAGTTGACCACTTGATTAAATGTTGCACTTAGGGGAGAGGATGTGGTGTTACTTCCAGAACTGCAGACTTTGCAACTGGGGAACCAGGTTGAAGTTTCTGCTTCAGCTCGACATTCTGTGATTCTGGTCAAATCACTTAGTCTCCCCATGTCTACAACCAAAATGAATTTGTTCTTGTGTGATGTAACCAATGCTCATGTAAAGCACTCCAATACCTGACAAGTCTGCACTATATAACACTGCAAAAACACAAAATAATAAGTGTTTTGCACACTTCTGTCATTGGGCTATATTTGGGCTACATCTGGTTGATTTTGGGCTACATTTGGGCTCTTTTGTCTCCGGTGGCCATCTTGGGAGATTTATTTGTTATGAAGTTTCCTAATTTCCTCATGTACTGCAGTCTCCTCAGTAGGAAATGCTTTCAGTTTTTTACTTTGATTCCATCATGAAGGTATTCAGATATGTCACACATTTGCCATAAATTCTGAATGTTAGCACTCTAGTTGCTCATTAGATCACTGTAGTAAAACTACTCCACCATGGAAGTCTGCTCCTGGTATTAAAAGTGCATGTTTCAGTCTGCATGTCAGAATTTTTTAATGAAATAGAAGAGGATTTGAGAAGTCACTCAAAATATGCCCTCATTTTCTTTCTTCAGTATTAATCATAATTTCTATGGCAAAATGAACCTCCTCATTGTGTTCCTTTTTAAATTAAATGTTTTAAGTGTTACCAGTTTATTCCAATCAAGATGGCTTCAGGTGTGCCATACTTTTGTCATAATGAAGACAGTAAGCGCTCTAGTTGTTTTTAAGAACATTCTGGGACATTCTGTCATTGGGCTATACTTGGGCTACATCTGGGTGATATTTGGGCTACATTTGGGCTCTTTTGTCTCTGGTGGCCATCTTGGGCGACTTATTTGTTATGAAGTTTCCTAATTTCCTCATTTACTGCAGTCTCCTCAGTAGGAAATACTTTCAGTTTTTTACTTTGATTCCATCAAGAAGGCATTCAGATGTGTCACACATTTGCCATAAATTCAGAATGTTAGCACTCTTTTTGCTCATTAGATCACTGTAGTAAAGCTACTGCTCACCAGGGAAAACTGCTGCTGGTATTGAAAGGGCATGTTTCAGTCTGCATGTCAGAATTTTTTAATGAAATAGAAGAGGATTTGAGAAGTCACTCAAAATGTGCCCTAATTTTTCTTTCTGCAGCACTAATCATACTTTTTATGGAAAAATGAACCCCCTCATTTTGTTCCTTTTTAAATTAAATGTTTTAAGAGTTACCACTTTAATCCAAGCAAGATGGCTTCAGGTGTGCCATACGTTTATCATGAGTAGGACTGTTAGCGCTCTAGTAGTTCTTTGGAACACTCTGGGAAGCTGCAGTAGAACACAAAGGAATCAACTGACAGTCTCTGCCCTTGTTGGATGTACATGTTTTACTGAGAATATCAGACTTCATTCTCACATGACTGAGAAAGATAATGTGAATTTACAGAAAATAAGCTCTCAGTTTAGCCTATAGATCACCTTCCAAACCTCTGTGGTAAAAGCATGAGAAAATATTTTTCTCTCAATCATGATATCCCAGCAGAAGGCTTTTTCACATGGTGAAATCACCTTAGAACATACCACAATTCCTAAAATGAGTATGGTACCATCAACAAATGATTTATAATGTAACTAAAGTCTTAAAACCTTCTATTAACTGCAATGCTTTTTAATGAGGTGCTATCATGTATATTTGTCCCAAGATGGCTGCCAACACTTCTTGGATGAAGTGCTGACAGCCAATCAGATCTCAGGATGAGATGTGTGGTTAGGCTCCGCCCACATATATATATGCTTTTAAATGCTATTTACTCAGGAAATACTGAACAGATTTACACCAGACCTGCAAAAGGCACTTCCTTGACCTTATGGCTACCTCTCTGCCAAATTTCTAGTAATTCTGTTCAGCCGTTCGGGCTGTAGCTCGTTCTAAAGGTCCTATGGAAAAATGCATGGGAAAAACGCGTTTTGGGACCCCCCTTTTATCTCAGCCCCCGCTTGACGAATCCCCCCGAGACTTTCAGGGTAGGAGCGGAGCGTAGCGCCCCACCTATTTTGAGAAATTCGCGAGGATTCATCGACCGGCGCCAAAGTTATTCAAAATAGAATGTTGCGGATTTCCTATGGAAAAGGGGTCCTAACTATAACTACCTACTGGCGACCGCCAGTAGGTAATATATATATATATATATATATATATATATATATATATATATATATTCACTGAAAAAACCATAGGTTTCAGGTATGTTATAGTTAGGAATTAGCATTTGAAAAACCTTAGAAATTAACTGAAAAAAACATAGGTTTCAAGTATGTTATAGTTAGGAATTAGCATTTAAAAAACCTTAGAAATTCAATGAAAAAACCATAGGTTTCAGGGGTGCTATAGTTAGCTTGACATTTCACTCGTACAAAACAATAGAAATTCCTCCGTTATAATTAGTTCTACTAACTATAACTCGCGCACCCGCAATCCACTGCTGATGATGTCATATATTACATCATTCATGACATGGTCAGTGACATCACTGATGACATCTCAAATGACATCACTGATGACATCATCCAGTTAATGTGGTTTGGTTCGTTATTTAAATATGTCTTATATATATAGCAATCTGCATTGAAGAACGAGTGGATATATAAATATAAATATCTGGATGGAGGATTTAGTAGCAGTGTTATTGACTGTTTACTTTACTTATTTATAGTGTCTCACTAAATATCTTGGATAGTGACTAAACTGTGTGAATATCTGTATCACTTTGTCAGTTGTTGTGTAAAATGCTGCACCATTTGGTTAGTAGCTTCATGAAAGTCAATATTAGTTATTGATTAGTTAACTGAGTATTTGTATGGGAGCGTGAATGTGTGTGTGTTTCGGTGGGGGGTGTGACTGCCAAAAGATGTGTGAATATTTGATTTACTAGGTATATCAGGTTAAGACTACATGTTATAACAGTTGTTTGTGTGAGTGAATATCTTCATGGGTGTGGTGATAAGCAAATATATCTCTGAATAGTACATGTCCAACAAACTAGAAATATAAAAAGCAGCGTATGTGACAGTTGTTGTATATAAATAAGTATACATAAGACTCACTAATTGTATAAGTGACTGTATGGATAACTGTATACTTTTAATAGTGATTTTATAACACACTAGTGGCCATATGTAGGTAGCTAAATACCGGTCGGTAACGGCCGAAATTCGGTAAATATCCCGTTACCGACCGGTATTTAGTCAATTGAGATGTAGGAGGCCAAAAAGAAGGTTTCGGTAAATATAAATCGGTAAATACCGATTCATATTTACCGAATTCTAAATTACCGATTCATATTTACCGAATACATATTTTCCGATTCGGTAAATATGAAGTGGTAAAACGAGAAAAGAGATGTAGGTAAATTCGTTATTTAAGAAATCCATGAAATTCGGTATTTAAGAGTCGGTAATTAACACGGATTGAAAGCAGGTGGTAATCAGCAACAGTGCATATAAACAATCCCAAAATGCAACAGCGTGGACACCATGGCTGCTCTGTATGTGATTGCAAGGCGGCTACGTATACAGGCAGCAGGTCTGAGGATTTGGAGACGGGAGGAACGCATTTACAGACAGCGCATCACACTCTTTCAACAGACTGAGGCTGAGATACATGAAAGGTACAGGCTACACCCACAAACCATCATGGACCTGATAAGGGACCTGCACCCACTCCTGGACCAGCCAACAACAAGGGCGCATGCCATACCACCACATGTGCAGGTTCTCTGTACCCTACATCTACTTGCATCTGGCAGTTACCAGGGGGTGATAGCTGCGGTAGGCGGGGTATCCCAGAGTTGCCTGTCCCGTTTCTTCAGGAAGTTCCTGGATGCCATGATGCAGAGAATGCAACACTACATCAGCTTCCCAAACACACAGGCTGAACTGCAGAAAACCAAGACAGACTTTTACTAGATGGCACAGTTCCTGCATGTCATAGGCTGTATTGATGGCACACACATTCCAATCTGCCCACCAGCAGCCACTGAGCACATCTACAGGAACAGAAAGTCCACCCACTCCATAAATGTGCAGGTAATCTGCGATGCAGGCAACATAATCACTGATATCGTGGCTAAGTTTCCTGGGAGCACCCACAACTCCTACATCTTCCAGAACAGTGGGATCTAAACACGCCTGGTTGCCGGAGAATTTGGAGAAGGATACCTGCTAGGTAATACACTGTGACGCTCCCTAATACTGATTGCAAATGATTGTGTATTGAGGCATGTGACTAATGCTACTCTCTTACTCACCTAGGCGATAGTGCATATGCCGTGCGGTCATTCATCCTCACTCCCTACCTACACCCATCAACCCTGAGTGAAAGACGATATAATGTGGCACACAAATCAACACGCAACGTTGTGGAGCGCACGTTTGGACTATTGAAAAGCAGGTTCCGCTGCCTCCACAAAAGCGGAGGTGCACGCCAGTACACACCCATCATCTGCTGCAAGATCATTGCCACTTGTGCAATGCTGCACAACCTTGCCATGAAGAGAGGTACAGAGGTGGAAATAACTGATTGTGAGGACAATGATGATGAGTCTGCACAGCCAGAGGCCAACGCAGCAGGAGTGGCAACAGCAACAGATGGGAGAGAGAGACGGGCAGAGATCACATGCAACTATTTCTGATTAAGTAAGGGGACACAGCCAGTAGTTGGATGCCATGACGTAGTTTAATCATGTGGCACTACGCCACACCACAAAGGAAAACCTGTCCCATCAATAATGTGCAATCACTATTTGTGAGTCAAGGGTTACTTCACCCAATTGTCTCATGCTATTGTGTGCAGCATTAGTGTCTGCGCCCACGCACTCCAGTGCGGGATGCCATTGAGTGTGCGTCCTCACTGGCTGTAGGACCAGTGCCAGCCCCATGCCGCCTGCTGCTCCTCCGTGTGTCTGGGACAGGGGGGGTAATGCTGCTCCTGCTGGTGGTTTCTTCGCTGTCCCCAGCATCCACAGCACCAGTTGTGGCAGACTGGCTGGTGAGCAGCACTTCTAGTGCACTGGTGACCCTCACCATCCCCCTTGACACGTCAGTGCTGCAGTGCGCAAGGCCCTTCTGCATTGCCACCGAGCGCCTGCAGAGCAGCGAAGTGGCAGTTGCCAGCCGGTTCACTGCCCTTGTGTGATCGTCTCTCCTCTGACGTTCCCGGCGCCGTGCTGCCCTGTCCTCATCAAGCTTCGAGCACAGCAGCATGACGGACTGGGACATGTCCCGCATGCCCGCAGCCATCTCACCCATTCCCTCAGCCATAGCGCTGATGCCCCTGTCAATATTTACAAAAGTATCATTGAGGCCCCGCATTTGGCGCTGCACCAACATCATTGCCTTTGCCTGTAGGCGCTGTATTTTGACCATGGTGGCCTCAAGCCCTGAGAAGACGCCATGGCTCTCACCTTGTGGAGGTGGACTTTACACCCGAGCCCTGCGGCGACGTCTGGCACCTGTGTGTGCTCCCTCTGAGGCAGAGGGCACACTGGCATGGCTAACATCCAGGGGCACAGTGGACGTTTCCGCCCCCCTCGAGTCTTCAGATGAGGACTCCGATACATTCAACCTGGCAGCAGCATGCCTCCTCGACCTGGGCAATGCAGGTGGTGATGATGGCAGTGACCCCAGCAGGAGTGGCGATGCTGGCTGGGGTGGCGATGCTGGCTGGGGTGGTGAAGCTGGCTGTGGTGGTGAGGCTGGCTGTGGTGCTGATCCCTGGCCAGAACTTGTGGTGGCCTTCTCAGAGCTGTCCTTCCGGTGTGCCCTCTCTCCCTTCTCATGTGCAGTTCTGCGCAAAGTATCGCCTGTGGACAGAAATGCAACATCAGCTAAGTGTACCTGAAGCACAGCATTGCTATCATCACAATACATTTCTGAAACACTCTCTCATTGTCCTCTGCCTGCTTCTCGCTAATGTGTGTAACATGCCTTGTTGTTCTGTGCTATTTGTCTCATGTTTGGGGTTTCAGGGACTACAGCTCCCATAATGCATTGCTAGTATGCACTAACACCTGTACTGGAGTGGGATTCTCATTGCCCATTTGGGGAGTTGGGATACGTGTAGGGGGGCCACATTGCTGTGCATGCGTCTTACCTTGTTTGGTGGCGGCTCTGGCAGAGCTGTCTGCATCCCCAATGCCCACGACACTCTCGGGCTCAATTGTTGTCTCCACCAGCTCCTCAAGTTCTGTCAGGGCAGGTGCCCTGTTCCTTCCCCCTCCTGTCCGGCTGGCCTCTTTCTGCAGTTCCCCCATCTTCCTCTTTGTGACGATACGTAGGTCGTACCACCGCTTCTTCAGCACGTCTATGTCCCGGGGGGTCACTCCAATTGCATTGACCTGCGCCTGGATTCCCAGCCAGATCTTCCTTTTCTCTGACTCAGGCACTTGCAGGGACTGCTTCCCAAACAGCTTCTGGTGCTGCTTGACCACCTCCTCCACTAGTACCTGCAGTTCCTTTGGGCTGAATTTTTGTTTTCTCCTCCTTTCCCCTCCATCTCTCTCTGTCTCCTGGCTGGATATTGTCAGTTTGAGCTTCACAATCAGGCACTGGCTCTGTTGCTCTGCTCTGCACTACCAGCCTCTCCAGAGTCTGTTGATTGTGTGCACCTGCCTGGGTGTGGCCACTTCCTGATTGGGTGGGGTTGGCCTTGCACAGGATTGGCTGATTCATCAAGTGATGTATATTTGAATTACCGATTCGGTAAACTCCGATTCGGTATTTACCGATTCGGTAAATACCACCTCGGTATTTACCGATTCAGTAAATACCGATTCATGATTCCGGCCGGTATTGTGGATTCGGTATTCATTTACCGAATTTTACCGATTCGGTACATTTTACCGAATGTTTACCTACATACTATTTACCGATTCATAAATACCGATTCGGTAAAATTCGGTATTTATGAATCGGTAAATAGTATGTTACCTACATATGGCCCTAAGTATGAGTTACTGAATAAATGAAGTGGTGTTTTATAAGTGTGCAACTGAGTAAATGTAAATATGATCCATTGTTTGCATAAGTTAGTAGGATGACTGCATAAGTGAACAGTTTGTGTGCTGGTGTACAATGTCAATATAGGTGTATAAGTATTTTTGATAGTGTTCTATTCATCATTCACAGCATATATGACGGAATCTATAGGGAAGTGATTAGATGTGTGTGCAGATCTATGAATCACTGAGTGAGTTTTTAGAAACTTGTACTGGTTTGTAAATGAATTCAAAAATGGTACTCTGTATTTTTCAGTGAGTGATAAAGGTTATATTAGTGTATGATGAGGTTTATTTGATTTTCACATGGATGATGTCATCAGTTATGTCATCCATGATGTCATTTGAGATGTCATCAGTGATGTCACTGACCATGTCATGAATGATGTAATATGTGACATCATCAGCAGTGGATTGCGGGTGCGCTAGTTATAGGTAGTAGAACTAACTATAACGGAGGAATTTCTATGGTTTTGTACGAGTGAAATGTCAAGCTTACTATAACACCCCTGAAACCTATGGTTTTTTTCAGTGAATTTCTAAGGTTTTTTAAATGCTAATTCCTAACTATAACATACCTGAAACCTATGGTTTTTTTAGTGAATTTCTAAGGTTTTTAAAATGCTAATGCCTAACTATAACATACCTGAAACCTATGGTTTTTTCAGTGAATTTCAAAGGATTTTTAAATGCTAATTCCGATCTATAACTTATCTCTAACCCATGGTTTTTTGCTGAATTTCATAGGATTTCTGGATCATTATTTTGAAGTGTAGTAATTGCTTTATTTATGTTTTTTATACTGTTTTTCTTCATTTTTTAAACTTCTTATTTTACATAGTTTTTTTCCCCCTCCAAAAAATTACATGTTTTTAATCTTTTTTGGGAAGTCGCGCACCCAATGCGTACCGTTCTCGAACAATGCGCGGAACTTAGCCACCAATTTAACACTATTGTTCAGGATCCGTGTAGGGTGTGCGATGAATACGTATTTACCTGCATGATTGATATGCGATCCATACGCGACTTCAAGCTCATACGCGATGCATACGTTGTACATCACGCGACGCTCGCACGTTTCCGCGTGACGTCATATACGTATTTGGCGCGGTGGGTGCGTGATTCCTGCGAAATATTTTAATGTCAAAAAATATATATATATGTATTTAATATAAATATTAAGGCAAGACATAATCTAAGCTACTCATAAAAATAATGTATTTTTACTTTTAATAAACCTATATTACTTTTTACTGCAATTTCGCGAAGTCACGCTCGGTGCGTGCTGCCTATGCGCACGGTGCGCGGATCACATGTGACCTGAAAAAAAGAGATTTGATTGGTTCATTAGACTTCATATTCTAACTATTGAAAGACCCCACCCATTTCAATCATTCTTCTTAGACCTTCTCTCGGTGGGTGAGCGAATCCCGCTAAATATTTTACATTTAAAAAAACATATATATGTATTTCATGTGAATATTAATTGAAGACAAACTCTAAACTACTCATAAAAGTAATATATTTTTACTTCTAATCCTATATTCCTTTTAAATTCAATTTCGCGGATTCGCGCTGGGTGCGTGTTGCCTATGCGCACGGTGCGCGGATCCCATGTGACCTGAAAAAAAGAGATTTGATTGGTTCATTACACTTCCTGTTCTAACTATTGAAAGACCCCACCCATTTCAATCATTCTTCTTTGACCTTTGGAGGAGCATCTCTTGGCAGAGAAGAAGCTTTTTTGGACTAAGTTTACACTTAGCTCAAACTTTTTTTTTACAAACAATGGCTTCAGGGCAGCAGGCATCTCCAGGATCTCCTCATTCATCTGAGGATGATTTTTTGGAAGAGCCACCACGCCCACCATGTCTGTGGTGTGGACATTTTTCACCTATCTTGAGGGGCAAACTAAAACCAAGGCCACCTTAGTGACCTGCAAGAACTGCCAGAGAGTGCTGTCCCGTGGGGATCCGAACAAAAAATATTCCTGCGGAACTGCCAGTATGATGAAGCATCTGAGGACCCTTCATCCAGTGAACCTTGCTCGGGAGGAATGCCGCAGAATGAGAGATGTTCCTGCTCCTTCTGATCCATCACAGCCAAGCACTTCAAGGGTGGATCCTTCTGTACAAAATGTGGACATCCGTCCACAGTTTCAATCCCTGAAAGAGCTCTGCATAAAATGCAAACTGTTTTATGCTATGGAGAGCAGTCAATCGATCTCATCTGCCGAAAGCAAGAGAGCCACCATTGCTAGTTTTTTGGGGGGGTTTTTCCCTGAAGTTCATTGTTTTGTTCCTCCAGTTCTGTTTTTTCCTTTTTTTTAAACAGAAAAACCCCCCAAAATTAAAAATTGTTCAAAACCCCCCAAAAAATATATAAAAGAAAAAAAAAGTTCTTCTAAGAACTAACTTTCCTGGTTTAAAACAAGAGCTATATTTGTTTGTTAGTGTGTGAAAGTTTAGATGAATGTATGTGCAGTATGTAATTGACTGAATGAATGCATTAGTAGTGTATGGTGAATGTATAAGTGCAGAACTATGAGGAAGTGCTGCAGCATCACACAGTAACCTCTTTAACTGCAGTGTGCTGTAGTACTTCTGAAGCACAGGGATGCAACATATGTACATAAATATGTTGCAAATCTAATCTTCTCTCTGCACGGCTGCTTAAATTGCAGCCATGTGGTGACACAGGCACCCTTGCACCATAGTGCAAGTATATCTGTGTCATGTGCTGTTTGTTTTTGTGCAGGAAGACACACCTTCCTGCACAAAAACAATCAGAAAACGCATTTTTCTCCTTCAATGTATGCTGGACATTTTAGCATGCATTGAAGATTTAAAAATGAGGAGAAATGAAAACAATTCTACTTGTTGTGCTTTCCTACACCAATTGGAGAATGGTGCAGTATTCACACACATATCGAGATTTATGATTTCTGATAAATCTGGAGATGTGTCTTGTTCTATGAGTATTCAGTGCAATCATGCACAACAACACTTATAGAACACCCTTTCAACGCAAAGTGGTGTGTATGATGAGATTGTATTTACATGGAGTAGAAAAAGTGCCTTTTCCTCTCTTTGTAAATATGAAAGAGTGTCTTGCGCAATAACTATGTTACAAAAAGTGACATATTTCTGTTTTTAAAATTGCTTGCGAATGATAGAAGGTAAGCACAGAGTTTTGTCTGCAAGGATGCTCAAAGAAAAATGATTGAAATGATTGCGGTCCTTCAGTAGGTACAATGGGAAATATTATGAACCACTCAAATCTGTTTTTTGGAGGTCATATGATATCCCATAACAGAGAGATTTCAAAACTACATAGGTATAAACAGAGTGTTTATTAAAAACGTGTTCAAACTTTGTAGCTTCTTGCAGATCTGCCCATTCTGCATATTAATACTTAATTAAACTTACCTTCACAGTAATAGAAATTAAAAATGGTATACATTTTTTTCAGATGTTTTTTTGCAATGTAAATTGATGTAAATTGCTTATTTTAGAATTAGGATCTGTGAAAGAAAAGAAAAAATAGTTATAACATGTAATAATACATTTTTTACAGCACAACATAATTTCAACAAAGTAATTTGTTTGCCTTTTTTGCTGTTCTCAGAATATATTGAATTTCCCAAGAAATAGTGATTTCAATCGTACTCATCACTTAACAGCGGGCAAAAAAAAACAATCAAAAAGATTGTTTAAAAAAAACCAACATGCTATTCCCATTAAAATACCAGAAAATACAAATCACACATATATGAAATGCTTATGGCTAACAAAATTTTATAACTTTAACTTATAAAAACTGTAAATGTTGTTGGTTTAAAATATTCACGAGTCAATGAGCACTAAAAAGTCCATAATTCAGCCATATACCTTTCCTTGAGGCCAAATGGTATTTTTGCACTCCTTTGTATGTAAATTGTCCAATGGTAGTCCTCTTAAATTATAATAATAATTTCCTCAGAGAGTGAATTATCTTCCTAAAACTTTGACTTTATAAATATTAGGTAGGGATTTGGTAATTTCCTAGGAAACGTTGTTTGAAAACCAACTGGGAATCATTACAAAGTGTCCAGCCTTTGTCACATTTTAGATAGGCCGTGTAATGTCCAGATGTTGTGGAAGGGCCATCATGGAAAATTATTGCAATTGCTACAAAAGTACTTCCTGATATTGATAGTTGTGTTGCTACAAATTGCTTTATTAAAGTATCCAATTTTCTTCCATCAGCTGTACAACGTTGCATCATTAAAATTATGTATTGTCCATATTTTGTTAAAAATAATGTGGATAGCATTTCTGATTTACATTGGCTACACTCCATGTTTTGATTTGCACCTTTAACTAATTTATTGAAAGACACTGATTTACAGTCTGGTAATGTTAAATACAGAAATCTTTCAAAGTCTACATTAGTGGTACATGGATACATGCAATTTTCACAATGATGTTCCCATTCGTAAGAAAGGCCAAAAATATTTTCTATTTCTACACCTTCATTTTCAAAAATGGTAAGCATATACATTAAAAATTCCTGAGCATCGTGTTGGATATTTTGTGTAAATTGTGTAGAACCAGAACACACATCCAAAAGATTACGAACAACTGAAACAGATTGTATTTTATTTGTATCTGTTGTCAATTTTTCATAAACAGAATGCAACAGAGAACAAAATCTTTTTTGCCAATTCTGCATAATTTGTTCTTGCAAACCTTCAAGATAAAAAACAACATTGACCATTACATTAGCATAGCAGTTGACACCTGAACTATTTTCAAACTGATAACCAACAATCTCTTCAACAGTGTCCGATTTCTTTTTACTTGCAATCACAACATTATCTTGTTCTTTTCCCTTCTCGACACCTTCAGAACAGATATTCTCAAACCTTCTTTTTCGACCAACCACATGCTTTTCAAATACAGGATATTAACCTAAATTTGGAGAATACACCCTTCTTAACCTATTATACTCTTTTACACAGTTTGCATCTGCAGTAACCTTTGTCTCATCAAAATCAATCAAAAACAAACCAGATAATGTTCTGACTCGCGACAAAGCAACATATGCCATACCCTCTTTAAATACGGTAGATCCAATGTTCACCAATGCACTGTCTACACTTAATCCTTGAGATTTAAGAATAGTCACTGCATATGCCAGAGAAAATGGAAATTGTTTCCTACGGACATATAAATCTTTAACAAGCAAAAAACGAACTGAACGACGACCAATTTCTTTAACTTCTTCAATCTGATCAAATTAAATTTTTAAAAATTCAATTCCTTCTTTTTTCTGATAATTAACAAAATCCACCACTTTACCCATTGTGCCATTAACTAAACCTTTTTCTACATCCAAATTGCGCCTTAAAATTACCCGACAGTTTACACATGCATATAGTGTCTTTTCTAAACCAGCTGTTTTAGATATTTTTTTTCTAAAGAATCCAGTTTTGTTTTCAACTTTCGCGTCAAAATAATAGTGATTCCTTCATGCTCAATTTTATCGATGGCTTCCATTTTTATAATTTCTTCATTCTCGCGCAGTGTTGGCATTAAGCAGATCACTGATTTATTTTCTGCAATTTTCATGTACACTTTTGCAGGAAACTACATTTTCATTTGGAAACACATTGCAAAGTAATCGACTCTCCAAAGCTTGTTTGCCATGTTCTGTAAGAATTCCAATTCTTATATCTTGAAGAATACTTCCATATTCAGCATCATTTTCCTGTCGCATATTTGTTGTCAGTTCTTTGTATTCAAAATAAGTCCAAATGTTCACATTACCAACACTACCAAGAGACTTTCTGGTATCTTCATGTGCAAGTGTTTTAAATACCAGTTGTCCTTTTACCGGAGTCAGTTGCAGTAGATCTCAAAAAACTATGACGTGTTTTCCTCCAAATAACACGTCATACTCTGTTTTAAGAATTTTCTGCATTCTTAAATGCACAAAGGCAAGCATCAAGTTTGAGACCATGCTCACCTCATCAATAATGAAAAGTTTCATTTTCTTCAGGACTCTTGAAATTTAACAACAAGTTTCTCCAGATAGCTCGTGGTATTCCATTTTGTTCTCATGCTCTACTGGTAGCATTAGTAAACGATGTAAAGTAATTCCTTTAATGTTATGTGCTGCCAACCCAGTTGGAGCAGTGACAACATAAGACAAATGCGACTCAGTTGTTTTCTGCAGATAGCTTGTAATTACTTTAATTAAGAAACTTTTTCCTGTTCCAGTTCGACCACTCACATACATTCGGATAGGTTGAGATGATGTACATGAGCACCCTTTCTTTTCATGAAGTAATCCATGGTCAATCTGCTCTTTCACTTGTTGATATATTTGTTTCTGTTCAACATTTAGGGGCCGATTCCGATCCTGGAAAAATATTCCCCGTACAAATCGTATCTGGAGTTTTTTCCGACCGAATCGTACAAGTCCCGTACAAACTGGCAAGTACGATTCGTATGGGAAAAAGTCCATACGAATCGCATTGGGAAAATTCCCCCACACGTCCTCGGGTCGGGAAAAGTCTCCGACACGTCCCCGGACATTTTTACGTACAAATGGGAAAACTGAAGTCCGAATGCGCAAGTACGATCCGTCCCATCCGTCCGATTGTACAACTGTATGGAAAAAAGACCGTCCGGAGCGAACTCCCATAGCAACCATGGAGATGACCAAACAGGTGCCCGGTACGCGTCGAACACCCCCGTGTGTACGCGCCGTACCCCCAGTCCCCCATATGTACGGAGCGTACCCCCGGGCCCCCGTATGTACGGAGCGTACCTCAAGCCCCCTCGTATGTACGGAGCGTACCCCCAGCCCCCCGTATGTACGGAGCATACCCCCACCCCCGTATGTACAGTGCGGACCCCCAGCGCATAGCGCTGGGGGTCCGCACCGTACATACGGGGGTGGGGGTACGCTCCGTACATACGGGGGGCTGGGGGTACGCTCCGTGCATACGGGGGCCCGGGGGTATGCTCTGTACATACGGGGGGGCTGGGGGTACGGCGCGTCCATCCGCGGGGGGGCTGGGGGTCCGGCGCGTACTTACAGGGGGGCTAGGGGGGTGTTCGGCGCGTACCGGGCCCCCATTTCCTCACGCTTCGCGGCGTACTTCGCTTTTCCGGCACTTTTTGTGTGCCGTAAAAATATTGCCGTCCGGAGTGCTGTCGGTACGAATCGTACTTGCTGGTACGTAAAAAGCTGCCAAATTCCGTCCGGACGTCACGTCCGCGGTGTCCCGGATCACATTTGTATGTATTTTTCTGTCGGTCGGTCTTTTTTCCGATTTGTACGGAAATGGTGTTTCCGTACGAATCGTACTTGCAAGTTTGTAGGTTTTTTTTCCCGGGTACGAGTCGGACGGAGAAAACGCTCCGACCGACAGTTTGTACCCGGTTTTTCCAGGATCGGAATCGGCCCCTTGGTTGTTCTTCCAAGTTTCCTAACTGTTTTACATCTTCTTGAGCTTGATACATTGCTGTTTCCACCTCATTCATGGCAGTTGCTGCTTCATTTTCAACAATTGGTTGTCCAAGTGGATCTTGACTCAGTGCAGCAGAATTTTTTTGTCTTGAGAACTGTCTCTAGCAATCTCAGCTGCAATTGTAGCTTCTTGATCAATTTCATCATTCAACATTTTCACATAATTTGCAAAAGCACTGCATTGTATGCTATCTTTACAAGCATTAAATGAATCTTCATAGCTCTGAAAATCTCCAAGTAATTCCAGTTCTGAACGCCATGGTTTGAACATTTGCAAACGGGCTAGATAGTAAAATTCCCTTTTGCCAGCAGTGTCGCAACTCAGTTTCCTGTGATTAATTACATTTCCTTTCCTTTGTTTCACCAGACATCCTTGGGAACCAATCACTGCATATTTTCCATCATTGATGTTCTCTGTAGTATTCCTTTTAAAAGTGTAGTTTTGCAGCACTTCATAGAGACACATGTTCTCAAGATGATGACTTCTGTTTGGGTAATATGTGTCCAACATATTCGTTTTCAAAATATCTGTACTTTCTGGTTCTTTTTCTGCTGAATATTCAATTTCTTGAAAAGATTTAAGTACCCGATTTCGCATTACTGCAAGAACTAGACTCACCCAAATGATTCTTCTACTTTTGGAATATAGACTTGCAGATGATAACCAATCTGAACATTCATATGCTCCAATTTCACGATGCGATAACATCTTCAAACTGAAACTGTATAATTTCTTACTTAGAGTCTTCTCGCGAGAAATCTCTTCCCACATTTCTTTCAATTCTGTCTTTTCTGATTTAGTAATGTAGGACGTTACATATCGAGCAACGGCAATGGAATTGTCCGCAACATACTGAATATCCATGTTAGCGTTCCACATGGATAAAATAACTGGATTGTAGCCATTTATGTATTTTGATTCTTCGCTTCTTCTTAAGTTGTAGGTATTTTTTGGAGACTTTCTTGTGATGGTATGTCGCATAGCTGACATAAAACTGTTCACTCTTCCTTTGGATAATACAGGACATGGAAATCCAGAACGACATTTGGTATAGAACTTATCCTTGGACTTGTACTTTCGTCAACATTATTTTCCACACCTATGGCTTTGGAATCGTAAGACTTGTTGTTTTACGTTTTTATCTTCTCTGCTATTGGGTACAACACATGTGGCATAATCTTCAATGAAAGACAAAACAGTTTCATCTGAATCTGTTCCAAATTTGGGGGCGTCCTTGATCATAACAACATATGTAAATGAGGAGCACCTCTTGCTTGATACTCCTTTCTCCAAAAGAAATCCACAACTTCTCCAAGAGGAGGATTCTTTTTAATACAGATGAAAGACATCATAGCTTCAAATCTATGATTGAAATATCTGCATACATTAACAGGATCCAAAGAGCACAATTCTCCAGGTGTCTTGTATTCAATATTTTTTATATTGGAATTTGCCTCTCGAAGAAGTTCAAGTAAATCATCCCAAGCATACTCAGCACAGCTTAGTGTAACAAACCATGTAGGAGTTCCCAAGTTCCGTAGCATACATTTCAGTTCTCCATGACGACGATACCAATATTCATTGGTCCCACGCTGACATGCCATCAGATTAATCAACTGAGATTCTAAATGATCATCTCTCTGATGCACTTTATCCATAAATTCCTTTGCAGTTACATTTTGCAGATGCATTCCAGTTTTTAAAATGTGATTTACTGCACATGAAAGTCCAGACAAGTCACTTTCAAACAGAAGATGAAACATATAAGGGATACATTGTCGAAATCTTGGATCTTCTGCATATAATCTTGTTGTCCGCTATTCAGATGCAGGAATCTGCAGAGGACGTTCATCATATCGTCCACCTTTTCCTGTTGGAAACAAGTGCGGGAAACAACGAGCTTCCAAGCTCTCTTCCCACACACTCATGGGACTTCCTCTTGCTTTTTTCATTTGGAACAACTCAATCGTATTCCCCATCACCTATTTGGAATGAAGTGGATGTACACTGTAATGTTCATAGATTTCTTCACATCTGGACATGTCCACTTTTTCAATTTGTCCACTTAATGTTTCAGTATCTTCTGCTAAATCTATTTCCTCTTCTCCTACAAACACATTTCTATAGTACTCATTATTTTTTATCAGATACAATGATGCCTTTTGCACTTTTCTAACATCCACTAACTCTGGCCAGATTTTCTTATTCTTAGTAGGAACACCATTAACTAGAATGACTAGTGGTTCATGTTCTGCATGGTCTACACCAATAGTTTCAATATTTTTCTTTAAATCTAACGGTAAATACACAACTCTTCCTTTCAATCCTGTTTGTAACTCTGATGGAGGTAATTTACCTGTTTTGGGCTCCATACAAACACTAGCCTGAAACGGGTGCACACATTGAATGAGAATAGACTCATACGTATTTAAATCTATCAGCTCTGGAGGAATAGCAACCAACTCTAGATTATTATGAACAGCTCTAGCAGGCATGTTATTCTCATCTAATTTGTTTGTAAAAATATTTGCAAATACGCTGCTCAGATCCCAAATCAAAACAATCCTCTACCAACAAATAAGTTGCAAATTCCATCCACTTATCATTATCTTCTATTTCACTTTTTAAATACAGATTGACACCCCTAGTCTGATTTTTATAGTGACTTCGCCGACAACAAATACAAGAAACATTTGGTCTTTCACCTGAAATTACCTTAAACTTTGTGATTTCATCCTCAAAATTTTTTGTCATTACGGTTTCTACATTGTCTTCAACATTTTGTTCTACTAATGTGTCAGTTTCTGCACTTTCTTGCTGAGGAGCAAAGTAACAAAACTCAATATCATCAAAAACCTTCTTCACATCTGATACTGACCCACGCAAAAGAGCACTGTTCAACTCATTTAACTCTAGTGCTGGACTTTTTGCATAATACAATCTTCTCACTAACTTCCGCATTTGAGTATGATGTACTGCCAGCATCCTGAAATGGTGAAAAACACTTTGACAAACTTTCCTAGAAAGACAAGCCAGAGAATGACCTTGCAAACCAGTATTTGTTCTCACTCTGCAAGGGTCTAGTCCTTGCAACACCTTAATCTTTTGTTTAACACTTTTTTACTATATGCTCGTAAAAAACGACATAATTTATCAATAGATTCTTGACGTACACTACAAATACTACTGCAATCCCAAGTGTACACAGGGTGTTTAGGACGTCTCCCTAGAACTTCATCAGCTATCACTTCTTCTGCATTTCTTTCAACCATTTTCTCTTTCTCAATTGGACAACCATCTCTAACCTCATAACCTCTACCACTGGTGTCAACTGCATACAATAATTTTTTGCTCTGTAAATAACTCTCTTCATTAAAGAAAGGCTCTGAACTGGAACTGTGTTTCCATTCTCCCCAAAAAACATCACAACATTTTTTAATTACTCTTTTCCTCCTACTTTTGGCCTTCATTAAATGGATTGGTTTATCTAGTGATCGAATTCTGTTTAATACTAAAATGAATAGTTTCCTTTTTACTTCAAAAGCCTTTTCAACAATGTTTTCAATATGCTTCTTCTTTTTATAAAATAGAGCTCTCTTTTTATATTTCTCTACATCTTTCAGCAAATTATGTGATACTCTCTTGTAAAATATTTTTTTGCGCAATTCCTTATATTGATTTTGTCTTCTTTTACCATACTTTGTCTCCTTTGACTGTCCATTTACTTTTTTGCTTTTCCTCTTATTTTGAATTTTTTTTCTAGTTGAAGCATTCTCAGAGGTTTCAGCATTCTGTTTGGTCCTACAACTATTTTTAATAAATTGCTTTGTGATCTTACCAGAAGATTTTTTCTTTTTAGCCACATTATCTTGTTCATTCAATACTTGTGGTTGATGTTTCTTCAAGTAATTCTCCTGTCTCTGTTCTTTTCTTTTTCTTTTTTTTTCTGGCATGATTTCTCTAGTTTAACGTTGAAAAACAGTATCTGTAAAAAAGAATCACAAATAAATGTATATTAATAACTTTCAAATGTATACTATTCTATTACTGTAGAAACACATTTTATATAAATACTGACTAAGAAACTATAGCCCTGAAGCACAAGTGTGACGATGGTTAAAACACTACATGCATAGTGCATACTACTTTGAAGCAGTTCATGCCCTAAAGCCTACCTCACTAAAAGACTACATGCTAACTGACTGAATGATTACAGTACTATAAGGAGACACACTGGGTGAGTGACAGGGTGTTTGCTAGAAGTGTATGAATACTGACATGGATATTGATGGTGTGAAAGAAAAGTGTGTAGGTGATTAGAGACCTACATGCATAGTGGATACGTGTTTGAATCCATCCATATGTTAAGGCCTGTCTCAGTCCAATAGTACTTGGATACTGACTGAATGTTTTGAGTATTGCAAGGAGAGTGCCAGGATGACTTTATAAGTATTTGTATTTTGGTGCAGTAAATACATTAGTACATGGTGCTGAATAAGTCACTGGAGAAGTATAAGGGGAGTGACAGAGTGTTTGCGGGAACTGTATGAATACAGTCTGGGATACTGAAGGTGTGAAAGACAAGTGTGTAGGTGGCTAGAGACCTACATGCATAGTGGATAGACATTTGAAACAGTCCATAGAGTAACACTTGGATCACTGCAAAACTACCTGAGTACTGACTGAATCATTAGAGTACTACAAACAGTGACTGGGTGAATCTTTTTAAGTTTTTGGATTCTAGTGCAGTGAATAGATTAGTACTTAGTGCCAAATGAGTCAGTGGAGGTGTGCAATTAAAGTGACAGAGTGTTTATTGGAGTTTATAGATACTGACATAGAAATTGAAGGTCTGAAAGACAATTGTGTTAGTAGCTAGAGGCCTCCATGCATAGTGGAAACACGTTTGAATCAATCCATGTGCTAAGGCCTGCCTCACTCCATTCGTACTTAGGTACTGACTGAATGATTAGACTATTGCAAGAAGCGTACCTGGGTGAATTTATAAGTGTTTCTGTTTTGGCGCAGTGAATGCATTACTACATGGTGCTGAATAAGTCACTGGAACAGTGCAAGGGGAGTGACAGGATGTTTGCTGGAAGTACATGGATATTGACTGGGGAATTGAAGCTGTTAAAGACAAGTGTATAGTATGTTAGAAGACCGCATGCATACTGCATAGACATTTGAAGCAGTCCATGTGGTAATGCATGGTTCACTACATGAGTACCTGGAAACTGACTGAATCATTAGACTACTGCTAGGAGAGTGCCTGGGTAAAACTTTTAAGTTTTTCGGTTTTGGCACAGTGAATAGATTAGTACATGGTACTGGATCAGTCACTGGAGGTGTGCAAGATGAGTGACTGGGTGTTTATTGAATTATAGATACAGACTAGTTAATTAAAGAAGTCAAAGACAAGTGTGTAGGTGACTAGAGGCCTGCATGCAAAGTGGATAGACGTTTAAACAGTCCATGAGCTAAGACCTCAGACACTGAATGATTACCTGGGTACTGACTGAATCATTACACTACTGCAACGAGATTGCCTGGGTTAATCTTTGTAAGTTTATGTGTTTTGGTGCACTGAATAGATTATTACATAGTGCCAGATGAGTCAGTAGAGGTGTGGAAGTGGACTGAAAGAGTGTTTACTGGAGTTTCTAGATACTGACTAGTTAATTGAAAAAGCGAAAGACAAATGTGTAAGTGACTAGAGGCCTGCATGCATACTGGACATACATTTGAAGCAGTCCATGGGCTAAGGCATGGGTCACTGCATGAGTACCTGGGTACTCACTGAATCATTAGAGTACTGCAAGGAGAGTGCCTGGATAAATCTTTTAAGTTTTTGGCGCAGTGAATAGATTAGTACATGCAGCTGAATGAGTCCCTGGAGGTGTGCAAGGGGAGTGACAGGGTGTTTATTGGAGTATATAGATACTGACTGGGCAAATGAAGGTGTGAAAGATAATTCTATAGGTGGTTGGAGGCCTGCATGCATAATGGATAGTCATTTGAAGTAGTCCAGGTGCTAAAACCGGGTTCACTACATAAGTACCTGGGTACTGACTGAATCATTAGTGAAGTACAAAAAGAGTGCCTCAGCGAATTTATAAGTGTTTGGCTTTTGGCGCAGTAAATGGATTAGCGTTTGAAGCAGTCCATGTGCCAAGGCCTGGCTCACTGTATGAGTACTTGGGTACTGACTGAATGATTTGAGTACTGCAAGGGAAGTGCCTGGGTGAATTTATAAGTGTTTGGCTTTTGGCGCAGTGAATGGATTAGTACATGGTGCTGAATAAGTTACTGTAGGAGTACAAGGGGAGTGACAGGGTGTTTGCTGGAAGTGTATGGATACTGACTGTGGAATTAGAGGTGTGAAAGAGAACTGTGTAGATGGTTGGAGGACTGAATGCATAGTGGATAAGCGTTTGAATCAATGCATGTGCTAAGGCCTGTCTCACTCCGTTACTACTTGGATATTAACTGAATGTTTACAGTATTGCAAGGACAGTTCCTGGGTGAATACATAAGCAATGACTGCCTTCTAATTCTACCAAAACTTGAGAACAGGAAAGGTTTTTAAGCAGTTATGCGTATGCAAAGATGTCAAGTACTCAAATGCTTCTCTCACAGTGGTTCCCAAATGCACACAGACTCACAGTGTGATTCTAGACAAGCAACATTATCCTTAGGAGTTCATCAAAACTCATTCACTACTGTGGAAGAGGTAAGAGGACTGCACACAATCTATATATTTCAGTACTGCCCTTTAGTGTCAAACCCTGACTCATTTTATTCATGCATAAGCAAAGACTGGCGTCAAATGCTACTAAAACTTGACAATATGACTGGTTTTAAAACAGTTATCTGTCAGCAAATACACGATGTTACCAAATGCATCTCTCACAATCCTTACCCAAATGCACACAGACTCACAGTGTGATTTTAGACAAGCAACACTATCCTAGGAGTTTACCAAAACTCATTCACTAGTCTGGAAGGGGTAAGCGTACTGCACACAATCTACATATTTAAGTACTGCACTTTAGTGTCAAAGCCTGAATCATTTTATCAATGCATAAGCAAAGACTGGCTTTTAATGCTACTAAAACTTGACAACATGACAGGTTTAAAACAGTTATCTGTCAGCAAATACATGATGTTACCAAATGATTCTCTCACAGTGGTTCCCAAATGCACACAGACTTACAGTGTGATTCTAAACAAGCAACATTATCCTTAGGAGTTTATCAAAACTCATTCACTACTCTGGAAGGGGTAAGGGGACTGCACACAATCTACATATTTCAGTATTGCACTTTAGTATCAAAGCCTGACTCATTGTGTGAATGCACAAGCAATCATTGGCTTCTAATACTACTAAAACTTGACAACATGACAGGTTTTTAAGCCATTATCTATCAGCAAATACATGATGTAACCAAATGCTTCTCTCACAATGGTTGCCCAAATGCACACAGACTCACAGTGTGATTGTAGAGAAGCAACACTATCCCTTGGAGTTTACCAAAACTCATTCACTTCTCTGGAAGGGGTAAGGGGACTGCATACAATCTACATATTGCAGTACTGCACTTTAATGTCAAAGCCTGACTCATTTTGTGAATGCATAAGCAATCACTGGCTTCTAATACTACTAAAACTTGACAACATGACAGGTTTTAAGCCATTATCTATCAGCAAATACATGATGTAACCAAATGCTTCTCTCACAATGGTTGCCCAAATGCACACAGACTCACAGTGTGATTGTAGACAAGCAACACTATCCTAGGAGTTTACCAAAACTCATTCACTAGTCTGGAAGGGGTAAGGGTACTGCACACAATCTACATATTTCAGTACTGTACTTTACTGTCAATGCCTGACACATTTTATCAATGCATAAGCAAAGACTGGCTTCTAATGCTACTAAAACTTGACAACATGACGGGATTTAAAACAGTTATCTGCAAGCAAATACATGATGCTTCTCTCACAATGGTTACCCAAATACACACAGACTCACAGTGTGATTGTAGACAGCCAACTATCCCTTGTACAAACTACATTTACTGGTCTACAAGATCTAAGGTGACTGCACACATTACAGAAAATGTTCTACTACACATTAGTACCAAAATGCTTCTCTCAAAATGATTCCTAAATGCACACAGACTCACTGTGTGATTCTAGACAAACAATTTATCTAGCATGATTGTGTCCTAAAAGTGTCCAATTAGTGTAGCCACAACAAGACTTAAAAATTCCACAATAATATTTATTGTTAATGTAAATATCAAAAAATAAAAAGACTTCACAATTAGAGAGTACGTTCATATACAATATAGTCATTCAATGTAATATTTCCATTAAAATTACAATAATTATACAGCATAAAAACATTTCAGTGGCCATGTAATCATCTTCTACGCGCGTTTCGGCGAAAAGTACGCCTTCATCAGGAAAAGCCACAACTCCTGTAATTAAAAAACAGAAACTAGAGATAATATTTTATGTATGGTTTTCTTTTTTTGTCTTTTTCAACATATAATGGCTACAAATTCTAATGGACACATTACAAATGTATTAATAAAGTTGTGCATATCTACTATGTACATTGGTCTTATACATGGAAGTTTGAAAGATACAAGCTGAAATCTTTAGCAAAGAGGGAAAAGTTTGAGAATAGAATCAATGAATAACAGGGAAGAAAAAGGTGCAGGATGAAAGCCAAGATGGATAAGTGATTAAAAAGCTGAGGGTAAAAGATTTTTGGAAAATGAAAGACCAAGGGATCAGTGTAAGGGATTATATATTGAGGGCAATGGAAATGAAGACATAATCTTCAAAAAATGATATTGGGGAGATTGATGGTGCTTACTTGAAATCGTGGCCTCACAAACAAATAGGAGGTGTGGTAGTTTTCAAATGTATATACAAAAACCTGTAATCATAATGTACGATGCGTAAGGAGGTTGGGTATTAAAATAAAAGATAGGCAACTGTGTATGATGTCATAACAAGGTACCTGTTGTATGATGTGGTTCTACTTGAGGTTTGATATCATAATATTCGGGTCAAGGTTCAATTGTTTAACCGAAGAATTCAATGGAACCTGCAATAATAATCAATTGCTCTTATATAGATCTTAGTAGAGATACAAGAGGAGAAATGCGCGTTAGCTTTCTTTGTATAGTATTACATATTGGTACCTGTTCGGTGGTATCGATGGGCTTAGGATTTAAAAGCCAATTTCTGCGTGTCGTATGGACTCGATAAAACTTAGTGGTATAAGGACATTCGCTGTCAAGGGGGTGATTCTAAAATAAAGAGACCAAATGTCTGTACCTATATTTGGTGAATGCCTAATAATACTAATATTCACAAATATCATACGTCATTCGGCAATTACCTATTTGTGTGTTTGCACAAGGAATGTTCTAGGTTCGATGATTAATAAGATGCAGTTTGGATAGCAGGCGTCTTATGTAAGAGGCAAAATTCCTAGAGGGAAAAAAAGGGAAATAATGAATAATCACAGATAAGATGTGTTTTCTTAGTGTTTAGACAGCCAAGAGTATAAAATTTGACTAGTCTTAGTTACATAGTTTGCTAGGGATGTTGAGGAATGAGCATTCGAGAAGGGAAATTGTTGCATGGCAACAGGATCTATAGAATGTAATGAAGGGAAAACTATGAATGGAAAATATCCAACATTATCGCAGCACTATAAAGGTGGCATATTCTCAGCGATGTATCTTATCTGATTCTTTCGAACAGATTCTGTCCGTAGTTATATTTTCGCTCTTTAAATGTCACGACGTCTTTACCTGATAGGTGGTGGTATGGAGTGTCGGTTACTTCGATGTTGCCGCAAACTCAGCTAATGGCCGGAAGGATAAACAGTAGTGACGGACTGTTGCCATGTTTAAATATTCAGACTACGCTGAAGTGATTGGGTGCAAGTGTCAATGCGTGTTGCGTCATCGCGTAGGTGAAAACACTACTTCGATGACGTGTGGTACGTTGTGTAGATAGCGAAAAGTTATTCGCTAGAGGTTCATGGTTAGTTAGTATCAACTGACATATGTAAACGTTGGGTCTTTTTTAGGCCATCGAGGAGCCCGCAGAGGAGGACAGAGAGTTCGGTTCCAACCACAATCCCAATTCAGAGGAAATTATCAGGGATCCCACTACCAACCAGACCCCCAATATCTGTTAGAGACGAGGAACCGACAATATTGGAAACAGGGAATATAATACCTATTTTTAATTTATCATCACAACTACTTGACTTCTCCAGCATAAATCTTTTAGCTAAAGGTTTGTCTTTTGTCCCTCATTCTTCTGTTAATAAATTTGAATTATACCAGGACATACATGCTTTCTTTCGAAAAATTAGACTTAAAAAATTCTTTGAACATGATAAAGATTCAAATAATGAAATTCCCAAAAACAACACACTCTCCCTACCGTCAACATTTACACCGACACTAGACCAAGTAGGACCAGAAGTATCCACATTTGAACATGTAGTTTTAAAACAATTGGAGCAAAACCTTAAGTTTATACCTAAACCTATTTACAATTTAAACAGAGAGGAATTTTTTGCAATGAAAAATATTACCAACGACAAAACGCTCACAATTAAATGTTTTGTAAAGGAGGAGGCATTGTAGTCCTAAATACAGCTGATTATGAACAAAACATGCTCACTATGCTAGACAACCCACTATTCTATCGTAGCATTAGAAATAATCCCATTTCCAGAATCGAAAAAAGGATTCTCACCCTCACTAAATTTGCACTTAGTCATGGTTTATAGACAAATTCGAAATCCCATGCTCATTCATCTTGGAATGTCTACATATCATCTTGACGGAATTTTTTTTTAGCTTCGGTGACCACATTTTCCATCAAATCAAAGGCGTTAGCATGGGTGCTTCTGTGGCACCATCCATAGCTAATATCTATATGGCCTGTTGGGAAGAGAAGTTCATCCACAACGAAATTGCCCCGTTCTTTGAATCTGTCTCCCACTGGTCCAGATACATTGATGACATCTTTTTTGTCTGGATCGGTGGGGAAGACACATTATCTGAATATCTACAATGGCTCAACCTTACAGATTCAAATTTACGTTTTACTGCAAATAGCCATACCACAGTTGTAGAATTTTTAGACATTCTGATTAGGAACAATTGTGGTCACTTAGAAGTAGATCTACACGTCAGACCCACTGCTAGAAACACACTGTTACATTTTAATAGTTTCCATACCACAGTTGTAGAATTTTTAGACATTCTGATTAGGAACAATTGTGGTCACTTAGAAGTAGATCGACACGTCAAACCCACTGCTAGAAACACACTGTTACATTTTAATAGTTTCCACCCCAGAAGCCAAAAAAACAGCATTCCTTTCTCCCAGTTCTTATGAGTTAGACGCAACTGCTCTAATCTCACTGACTTTGATAGACAAGCAGTTGAAATGAAAAGGAAATTCCTAGAGAGAGGATACCCCCATAGAATTACTCGAGAGTCCTATAAATGAGCTAGGTATTACGATAGGGACTACCTACTGAGACCTAAGACACAAGACATACATCAACAACTTGTATGTGTCACTAAACATTCAACACTCAACACTAAAATAAAACACATCATCAACACCAATTGGCATATCCTGAATTGTGCTGTGACGAATAACAAAAAATTGGAAAAACCACTATATGCCTACAGAAAAAAAAAAATTCAAAACATTTTTGTTAATTCGAAATTCACTAGCCCAAATTCACAACCACCAGTAATTCAAAAATCCATCAATGGTAAAGCCCCCATTAAAGGGACAATACGATGTACAAACTGCAAATCTTGCGACTCCATTATACCTGGAGAAATTTTGATCCACAATGGATTTAAAATCCAAGCTACAAACATGTGGAACTGCAAGACACAAAATGTCATTTATTTAATCCTTTGTCCCTGTCAACTGGGATATGTAGGCGAGACTTCTAGAGCCATACATATCAGGATATCAGAATATCGCTCTGCTATTAAAACCCAGAAACTACTAGCTCCCTTAGTGAAACACTTTATACAAGCACAACACAAACCGGATGAGCTAAGTTGGCGAATTTTTGAAAAAATCAATACACCAGAAAACAAAGGTGGGACTCAAGTGCGTAAAAAACTAGAGGTTTTCTGGATTTTCTCTTTAGACACTTTCCGCAAAGGCCTAAATAGTGATCTACCTTGGGAGAATGCAATTATTTAACTCATCTATATTGGCGACTATTTTTCCTTGTTGCCCATAATGATAAGTATGTTCTGGTCCATCTACATGCACTAATAACCTTTTCCTTAATTAATTAAGATTTAATACTGAAAACCTTTGGACCATATCCAAGCTACCATCAACGTCCAAGTATACCTGAACTAGAATTCAATATATTACTTTACTGGGTCCCTGGTCTTTTTTCTCTTTCCAAAATCCCCCCCTCCTTTCCCCCCCTTCTTTATTTCCCTTCTCCCCCCCCACCCCCGTTGACCCAAGCATGGCTCTAATGATATTAAACTTCATGCATTATTCTTCATATCTCCACATATTGTTACTACCTAATTAATGGTCAAGTCGAATTTTGTCTAATTTGCGAAATTATAGTCACATGCCTCCATGTTGAGACGCATCAGGCAACATTAATCCACTATACCTTTATAACGAATAATTTTTTTGCTATCATTCAGACATGTAATTCTACACTAGTACAGTGGTTCACTCCATGTAATAATGCTATATGTAACTACATCTAACTAGACTATCTCTCTGTAGCTTGGATATCCCCAAACGTTCACCATTAGATACCAATGTCTTCAGCATTGTCCCCTCAGGACTATAATTATACGTTTCAATTTACACAACTCTACATTTCACATTTATTAAATAAATGATTTATTTAAAATGTAGCCGTCATTGTATAAATACAGTCACATGTCCCAACGTTTACATACGTCAGTTGATACTAACTAACCATGAATCTCTAGTGAATAACTTTTCGCTATTTACCCAACGTACCACACGTCATCGAAGTAGTGTTTTCACCTACGCGATGACGCTACACGCATTGACACTTGCACCCAATCACTTCAACGTAGTCTGAATATTTAAACATGGCAACAGTCCGTCACTACTGTTTATCCTCCCGGCCATTAGCTGAGTTCGCGGCAACATCGAAGTAACCGACACTCCATACCACCATCTATCAGGTAAAGACGTCGTGACATTTAAAGAGCGAAAATATAATTACGGACAGAATCTGTTAGAAAGAATCAGATAAGATACATTGCTGAGAATATTCCACCTTTATAGTGCTGCGATAATGTCGTATATTTTCCATTCATAGTTTTCCCTTCATTACATTCTATAGATCCTGTTGCCATGCAACAATTTCCCTTCTCGAATGCTCATTCCTCAACATCCCTAGCAAACTATGTAACTAAGACTAGTCAAATTTTATACTCTTGCCTGTCTAAACACTAAGAAAACACATCTTATCTGTGATTATTCATTATTTCCTTTTTTTCCCTCTAGGAATTTTGCCTCTTACATAAGACGCCTGCTATCCAAACGGCATCTTATTAATCATCGAACCTAGAACATTCCTTGTGCAAACACACAAATAGGTAATTGCCGAATGACGTATGATATTTGTGAATATTAGTTTTATTAGGCATTCACCAAATATAGGTACAAACATTTGGTCTCTTTATTTTAGAATCACCTCCTTGACAGCGAATGTCCTTATACCACTAAGTTTTATTGAGTCCATACGACACGCAGAAATTGGCTTTTAAATCCTAAGCCCATCGATACCACCGAACAGATACCAATATGTAATACTATACAAAGAAAGCTAACGCGCATTTCTCCTCTTGTATCTCTACTAAGACCTATATAAGAGCACTTGATTATTATTGCAGGGTCCATTGAATTCTTCGGTTAAACAATTGAACCTTGGCCCGAATATTATGATATCAAACCTCAAGTAGAACCACATCATACAACAGGTACCTTTTTATAACATCATACACAGTTGCCTATCTTTTCTTTTAATACCCAACCTCCTTACGCATTGTTCATTATGATTACAGGTTTTTGTATATACATTTCAAAACTACCACACCTCCTATTTGTTTGTGAAGCCACGATTTCAAGTAAGCACCATCAATCTCCCCAATATCATTTTTTGAAGATTATGTCTTCATTTCCATTGCCCTCAATATATAATCCCTTACACTGATCCCTTGGTCTTTCATTTTCCAAAATGTTTTTACCCTCAGCTTTTTAATCACTTATCCATCTTGGCTTTCATCCTGCACCTTTTTCTTCCCTGTTATTCATTGATTCTATTCTCAAACTTTTCCCTCTTTGCTAAAGATTTCAGCTCGTATCTTTCAAATTTCCATGTATAAGACCAATGTACATAGTAGATATGCACAACTTTAATAATAAATTTGTAATGTGTCCATTAGAATTTGTAGCCATTATATGTTGAAAAAGACAAAAAAAGAAAACCATACATAAAATATTGCCTCTAGTTTCTGTTTTTTAATTACAGGAGTTGTGGCTTTTCCTGATGAAGGCGTACTTTTTGCCGAAACGCGCGTAGAAGATGATTACATGGCCACTGAAATGTTTTTATTCTGTATAATTATTGTAATTTTAATGGAATTATTACATTGAATGACTATATTGTATATGAACGTGCTCTCTAATTGTGAATTCTTTTTATTTTTTGATATTTACATTAACAATAAATATTATTGTGGAATTTTTAAGTCTTGTTGTGGCTACACTAATTGGACACTTTTAGGACACAATCATGCTAGATAAATTAATTGCCTAAGAAGTTATGGTTACATTGTGTTTTACCCTGTCCTAGGAATTCTATTTTCTCGAATTCAGGGGGTCCTAGTTATCTGCGCATGATTCTAGACAAACAACACTATCCCTTGCACTATACCAAAACACATTTCTTAATCTATTAATACTACCTTTTAATGTGGAAACATGACTCATTTTGCAAATTCATAAACAATGACTGCTTTCTAATTTTACCAAAATATTAAAACAGCACAGTTATCTGTCTGCAAACACATGAAAAACACCAATGCTTATCACAGAATGGTTTCTACTTGCACACACACTGACAATAAGATTGTAGACAAAAAAAGTACTCCCTGCACTTTAGCAGGAGAAACACATTAGTTTGATTAAAATCAAAATAGACCACTTACATCCCCTCACAATTAAATAACTCACCTTTCAAGTTGTTTTGTAGATTAAGAAGTATATCGATCACACACCAGATTTTCCTCTACAGAATCTCTGCACTTTGCACCTGTCAGCAAAACCAAAGAATGGCAAAGTTTCCCTCTCATTTTCCACACATATACATGTAAACATCAAATCACATTTCTTCCCACATAAATTCAAAGCTTACACACATTTCTATTGGTTAAACATTTCAACCCTTTCAAAATGACATAAATTTGAACCCTACCCCCAATCTGCCTTCTGCCTGTTACCATAGAAACAGGTCATGGAACACTGAACTGAGCACACAGGTCACAAGTTCAGCACACAATGTTGCTAATCAAAACAGCAACCGTGCTTGACTTTTCAACATATCAGCTTATCATATATAATGTTCCTTTCAATCAGTTTTTGTTAACCAATAAGAATCATGTGTTTAAAAAACAGAAATATGCACCCTACCTTTCAGTGTAGAAGGTTGTCAAACAACCAATGATTTCTTGTCTTTTTTCAAAACTGCATCTTAGCCACCATTTTAGAAAAATCTTACTTTTCAAACTGCCATTTCATTTACAGAAACCATATGAGTGCATCCAGACCTCCCTTCAAGATGCTTAGAGTGTGGACTGTGGGACACAGCTATATTTTCTGGAGCCAAAGGTATGCAGAAAACAAAGGCATTCACAAAGACCTAGGTTTGCCAAATGTAGACATTAAATGGATTGCACAGAGAGGGTTAAAGTGGCACCAATTGATGCCATTGGTAAAATCCTTTATGCATATCCAACACCCTGACCTCATAATCGTGTACTGTGGTGGCAATGACCAAGGCACTTTGACTGGGGTACGTCTGGAAATGCTTATGAAGGACACCTTTGCAGAATTGATTTAACTTTTTCCCAAAACTGCCTTTGTGTATTCTAACATATGCAAAAGGCAGAAATGGAACTGGTCCAATCATTTTTGTCCACAAATTGAGAAAGCTAGGAAACATGTGAATAAATCTGTTTCTGCTTTTCTCCGAGACTATAGAATGGGGTCCATTTACATTAACAATCTGTGCTTTCATATGCAAGAGATATATATGAGAGATGGAGTACACTTTACTGATGAAGGAAACAGAGTCTTCCTCAACAACTTTAGACTCTGTATAGGTACTAATAAGTACCAAAAACTCTCAATGAACACAACGGCTCTTTTTAGAGCCACTCAAGAACAAAACACTTAAGCTTGATGTTTATCCCCCAAAAATGTAAGTTTTTTTTCCTTGGATCCGCGCACCCAACGCGATAGGAACCGCGCACCCTACGCGAGAGAAATCGTGCACCCAACGCGTTAGGATGCGCGACTCCTAATTTTACTGTAAAAAAAGAAATAGCCCCTATCACTAATTTGTATTATCCCCGGGGACCCCATCCCCCGGGGCTTATAAAAAAATGTTGGGGACCGTGGGGGGAGCCCCAACGCCCCCACGGTCCCAGCCGACTCCCCGCTTCCTTCAGGAGCCGGCATTGCTTTTCCACATGGGGAGCTGCTGACATGCAGCTCCCCGTGTGGAAAAGCAATATAGTTTGGATTTTGAAAGAGAGAGCAGGTTTCCCTGATCTCTCTTTCAAAATCCTAATGAAGTTTGCTATGGGAGGGCGGGAGACTCCCGCCCTCTCATAGCAAACAACAGTGTCCTGGGGTGGGCACCCCAGGACACTGTAGGAGCCGGCCCTGGGGGGTGGCGGTCCCCAGGGCCCTCAAGGGCTCCAGGAGGGGGGCCACACAGCCCCCCTCCCCCATTATTTTATAAAGATTTTGCCCCCGGGATTTGGCTCACCCGGGGGCTAATTATTAACGAAGCACGGAAGCCCGCGCTTCAGGTTTTTTTTT
Source organism: Triturus cristatus (assembly GCF_964204655.1). Taxonomy (NCBI): domain Eukaryota; kingdom Metazoa; phylum Chordata; class Amphibia; order Caudata; family Salamandridae; genus Triturus; species Triturus cristatus. The sequence goes on along the minus strand of NC_140592.1, from coordinate 554,056,630 downwards.
TCCGGCCGGATCCACGCGCATTTCGCCATTAAAAGGGGGGCCCCAGGGGCTCCTTCTGGGACCCCCTAAGCAACACTAGAGGGTCAGAGTATTTCTACCCTGCCCCCTTTACATCTTTCACACACTTATTTCCCTTACTTAATCAGCCTCGCTTCTACCGAGGCACAAAATGGCTCCCAACAGTTACTGGTTTCGAATGTAGACAGACACTTGACAGCCAATTAGCACTCAGCATGTGATCGGGAGGGTGCGCGCTCGGTTCGCAGAGGGTGCGCTTAGGGTGCGGGGAGGGTGCGTGGATCCTCCGAGGCCATAGACATATCTATCTTTTTTAGTCTAATTTTATCAGGAACTACTGAACGGATTTACACCATTTATGCAAAAGGCACGAGTTTGAACTGAGGACTACCTCTTTGCCAAATTTGTTGTAATTCCGTTCAGCAGTTCGGGCTGTAGCTGCCACAACAGGTTCTATAGGAAATTGCATGGGGAAAACGCGTTTTGGCACCCCCTTTTTTCTCGGCCCCCGCTTGATGAATCACCACGAAACTTTCAGGATAGGAGCGGACCGGAGCTGGCCAAAAGTTTGGAAAATTTGACGAAGATTCATCAACCGGCGCCAGACTTATTGGGAATAGAATGTTGCAGATTTCCTATGGAAAATAGGTCCTAACTATAACTACCTACTGGCGACCGCCAGTAGGTAATATATATATATATATTCACTGAAAAAAAACATAGGTTTCAGGTATATTATAGTTAGGAATTAGCATTTAAAAAACCTTAAAAATTCACTGAAAAAACCATAGGTTTCAAGTATGTTATAGTTAGGAATTAGCATTTGAAAAACCTTAGAAATTCACTGAAAAAAACATAGGTTTCAGGGGTGTTATAGTTAGCTTGACATTTCACTCGTACAAAACCATAGAAATTCCTCTGTTATAGTTAGTTCTACTAACTATAACTCGCGCACCCGCAATCCACTGCATCCAGTGCATCCAGACCTCCCTTCAAGATGCTTAGAGTGTGGACTGTGGGACACAGCTATATTTTCTGGAGCCAAAGGTATGCAGAAAACAAAGGCATTCACAAAGACCTAGGTTTGCCAAATGTAGACATTAAATGGATTGCACAGAGAGGGTTAAAGTGGCACCAATTGATGCCATTGGTAAAATCTTTTATGCATATCCACCACCCTGACCTCATAATCGTGTACTGTGGTGGCAATGACCAAGGCACTTTGACTGGGGTACGTCTGGAAATGCTTATGAAGGACACCTTTGCAGAATTGATTTAACTTTTTCCCAAAACTGCCTTTGTGTATTCTAACATATGCAAAAGGCAGAAATGGAACTGGTCCAATCATTTTTGTCCACAAATTGAGAAAGCTAGGAAACATGTGAATAAATCTGTTTCTGCTTTTCTCCGAGAATATAGAATGGGGTCCATTTACATTAACAATCTGTGCTTTCATATGCAAGAGATATATATGAGAGATGGAGTACACTTTACTGATGAAGGAAACAGAGTCTTCCTCAACAACTTTAGACTCTGTATAGGTACTAATAAGTACCAAAAACTCTCAATGAACACAACGGCTCTTTTTAGAGCTACTCAAGAACAAAACACTTAAGCTTGATGTTTATCCCCCAAAAATGTAAGTTTTTTTTCCTTGGATCGGCGCACCCAACGCGATAGGAACCGCGCACCCTACGTGAGAGAAATCGTGCACCCAACGCGTTGGGATGCGCGACTCCTAATTTTACTGTAAAAAAAAGAAATAGCCCCTATCACTAATTTGTATTATCCCCGGGGACCCCATCCCCCGGGGCTTATAAAAAAATGTTGGGGACCGTGGGGGGAGCCCCAACGCCCCCACGGTCCCAGCCGACTCCCCGCTTCCTTCAGGAGCCGGCATTGCTTTTCCACATGGGGAGCTGCTGACATGCAGCTCCCCGTGTGGAAAAGCAATATAGTTTGGATTTTGAAAGAGAGAGCAGGTTTCCCTGATCTCTCTTTCAAAATCCTAATGAAGTTTGCTATGGGAGGGCGGGAGACTCCCGCCCTCTCATAGCAAACAACAGTGTCCTGGGGTGGGCACCCCAGGACACTGTAGGAGCCGGCCCTAGGGGGTGGCGGTCCCCAGGGCCCTCAAGGGCTCCAGGAGGGGGGCCACACAGCCCCCCTCCCCCATTATTTTGTAAAGATTTTGCCCCCGGGATTTGGCTCACCCGGGGGCTAATTATTAACGAAGCGCGGAAGCCCGCGCTTCAGGTTTTTTTATTCCGGCCGGATCCACGCGCATTTCGCCATTAAAAGGGGGGCCCCAGGGGCTCCTTCTGGGACCCCCTAAGCAACACTAGAGGGTCAGAGTATTTCTACCCTGCCCCCTTTACATCTTTCACACACTTATTTCCCTTACTTAATCAGCCTCGCTTCTACCGAGGCATAAAATGGCTCCCAACAGTTACTGGTTTCGAATGTAGACAGACACTTGACAGCCAATTAGCACTCAGCTTGTGATCGGGAGGGTGCGCGCTCGGTTCGCAGAGGGTGCGCTTAGGGTGCGGGGAGGGTGCGTGGATCCTCCGAGGCCATAGACATATCTATCTTTTTTAGTCTAATTTTATCAGGAACTACTGAACGGATTTACACCATTTATGCAAAAGGCACGAGTTTGAACTGAGGACTACCTCTTTGCCAAATTTGTTGTAATTCCGTTCAGCAGTTCGGGCTGTAGCTGCCACAACAGGTTCTATGGGAAATTGCATGGGGAAAACGCGTTTTAGCACCCCCTTTTTTCTCGGCACCCGCTTGATGAATCACCACAAAACTTTCAGGATAGGAGCGGACCGGAGCTGGCCAAAAGTTTGGAAAATTTGACGAAGATTCATCAACCGGCACCAGACTTATTGGGAATAGAATGTTGCAGATTTCCTATGGAAAATAGGTCCTAACTATAACTACCTACTGGCGACCGCCAGTAGGTAATATATATATATATATATTCACTGAAAAAAACATAGGTTTCAGGTATATTATAGTTAGGAATTAGCATTTAAAAAACCTTAAAAATTCACTGAAAAAACCATAGGTTTCAAGTATGTTATAGTTAGGAATTAGCATTTGAAAAACCTTAGAAATTCACTGAAAAAAACATAGGTTTCAGGGGTGTTATAGTTAGCTTGACATTTCACTCGTACAAAACCATAGAAATTCCTCTGTTATAGTTAGTTCTACTAACTATAACTCGCGCACCCGCAATCCACTGCTGATGATGTCACATATTACATCATTCATGACATGGTCAGTGACATCACTGATGACATCTCAAATGACATCACTGATGACATCACTGATGACATCATCCAGTGAATGTGGTTTGGTTAGTTATTTAAATATGTCTTATATATATAGCAATCTGCATTGAAGAATGAGTGGATATATAAATATAAATATCTGGATGGAGGATTTAGTAGGAGTGTTATTGACTGTTTACTGGACTTATTTATAGTGTCTCACTAAATATATTGGATAGTGACTAAACTGTGCGAATATCTGTATCACTTTGTCAGTTGTTGTGTAAAATTCTGCACCATTTGGTTAGTAGCTTCATGAAAGTCTATATTAGTTATTGATTAGTTAACTGAGTATTTGTATGTGAGTGTGATGTGTGTGTGGTTCGGTGGGGGGTGTGTGACTGCCAAAAGATGTGTGAATACTTGATTCACTAGGTATATCAGGTTAAGACTATATGTTATAACAGTTGTTTGTGTGAGTGAATATCTTTATAGGTGTGGTGATAAGCAAATATATCTCTGAATGGTACATGTCCAACAAACTAGAAATATAAAAAGCAGTGTATGTGACAGTTGTTGTATATAAATAAGTATACATAAGACTCACTAATTGTATGAGTGACTGTATGGATAACTATATACTTGTAATAGTGATTTTACAACACACTAAGTGTGAGTTACTGAATAAATGAAGTGGTGTTTGTATAAGTGTGCAACTGAGTAAATGTAAATATGATCCATTGTTTGCATAATTTAGTAGGATGACAGCATAAGTGAATAGATTGTGTGCTGGTGTGCAATGTCAATAATAATAATAATAAAGGGGTTTGTAGAGCGCATGGTGACGCCTACCGGCGTATCCCCGCGCTGAGGAATAGAGTCAGAGATCAGAGGAGGGGAAGAGCCTAAAGGGCAAATAGGTGTGTTTTTAGAAGTTTCCTGAAGGTGGCTTCATTTTTTGCTAACCTAATATTTATGGGAAGGGTGTTCCATTTGGTTGCTGCCAGGGAACAAAAAGATCGACCTCCCATTCTGGATTTTTTTATACGGGGGATCATGAGGAGGCCCTTTCCCATCGAGCGAAGTGCTCTGTTAGGCTCGTAAGGGACAGCTAGGTCAGACAAGTAGGACGGTGCACTGTGAGAGATAATTCTAAAGCATAAAAGAAGGGCTTTAAAAAGAATTCTCTTCCTGATGGGCAGCCAATGAAGGGTTGCCAAGGTGGATTTAGAAGCAACTCTTCTGGGTAATCTCAATACTAGCCGTGCTGCCGAGTTTTGTAGTACCTGCAGTCTCCTGATGTTCTTTTCCGAAGTACCAAGAAGAAGTACATTGCCATAGTCCATGCGAGAGGTTACTAGGGCCTGAGTCAAGGTACGCCTGGCCTCCAAAGGGAGAAGGTCCAGGGTACGGTTGAGAGTTTTCATGACCCCAAAGCACTTCCCTACAATTTTATTTACATGGCTGTCAAAGGAGAGTTTGGTATCCACCCAGACACCTAAATTCTTTGCTTCTCTGCCGGGAGTAGGCAGAGGCCCCAGACAGGATGGCCACCACTCCTTGGTCCAGCTAGTGTCCTTGCCTCCAATTATCAACACCTCAGTCTTCGAGCCGTTAAGTTTGAGGCAATGTTGGGTCATCCAATCTGCAAGATTGCTCATGCAGGTTTTAAAATTTTCAGCAGCCAAGGAGGGAACTTGGGACAGGGAGATCAGCAGTTGAGTATCGTCGGCGTAAGAGACTAGCTCTACGCCGTACGATTGGACCACCCCTGCCAGTGGGGCCATATACAGGTTGAACAGGGTGGGACTCAGGGCAGAGCCCTGAGGTACCCCCTGTTCTAACGCTATGCTGTCCGAGAGAAAATTGCCTCTCTGAACCTGAAAGCTCCGGTTGGTTAGGAAAGCTTTCAGCCAGCCCAGTGCCTTCCCGGTGACCCCAGCTTTGTTTAGACACTGTAGCAAGATGAAGTGTGCTACAGTGTCAAACGCAGCACTGAGGTCCAGCATAATGAGTGCCATGGTCTTACCCTCATCTGCGCCTTCCCGTAAAGTTTCAGTCGCTCTCAGGAGCGCTGTCTCTGTTGAATAGCCTGATCTAAAACCAGACTGAGAGCTGTGTAAAGCATTTTGGGATTCGAGATAGGCCATGAGTTGAATATTTGCTATTTTCTCTGCGACTTTAGCTAGGTAAGGAGTATTTTTGATAGTGTTCTATTCATCATTCACAGCATATATGACTGAATCTATAGGTAAGTGATTAGATGTGTGTGCAGATCTATGAATCACTGAGTGGGTTTTTAGAAACTTGTACTGGTGTGTAAATGAATTCAAATCTGGTACTCTGTCTTTTTCAGTGAGTGATAAAGGTTATATTAGTGTATGATGAGGTTTATTTGATTTTCACATGGATGATGTCATCAGTGATGTCATCCATGATGTCATTTGAGATGTCATCAGTGATGTCACTGACTATGTCTTGAATGATGTAATATGTGACATCATCAGCAGTGGATTGCGGGTGCGCGAGTTATAGTTAGTAGAACTAACTATAACGGAGGAATTTCTATGGTTTTGTACGAGTGAAATGTCAAGCTAACTATAACACCCCAGAAACCTATGGTTTTTTCAGTGAATTTCTAAGGTTTTCTAAATGCTAATTCCTAACTATAACATACTTGAAACCTATGGCTTTTTCAGTGAATTTCTATGGTTTTTTAAATGCTTATTCCTATCTATAACTTATCTCTATTTTATGGTATTTTGCTGAATTTCATAGGATTTCTAAATCATTATTTTTAAGTGCATTAATTGCTTGATTTACGTTTTTTATACTGTTTTTCTTCATTTTTTAAACTTCTTTCTTTACATATTTAAAAAAAAAAAAATTACATGTTTTAAATTTTTTGGGGGAAGTCGCGCACCCAATTTACCACTATTGTTCAGGATCCGCGTAGGGTGTGCGATGAATATGTATTTACCTGCCCGATTGCTCTGCGATCCATACGCAACTTCAAGCTCATACGCGACGCATACGTTGTAAATTACGCGACGCTCGCGCGCCTCCGCGTGACATCATATACGTATTTGGCGTGGTGGGTGCGCGATTCCCGCAAAATATTTGAATGTCAAAAAAGATATATATATGTATTTAATATAAATATTAAGGCAAGACATAATCTAAGCTACTCATAAAAATAATGTATTTTTACTTTTAATAAACCTATATTACTTTTTAATGCAATTTCGCGAAGTCGCGCTCGGTGCGTGCTGCCTATGCGCAGGGTGCGCAGATCCCATGTGACCTGAAAGAAAGAGATTTGATTGATTGGTTCATTAGACTTCCTATTCTAACTATTGAAAGACCCCACCCATTTCAGTCATTCTTCTTAGACCTTCTTTGGAGGAGCATCTCTGTTCTTTGAAGAACTTTTTCTTGGCTAAGTGGACACTTAGTTAAAACTTTTTCACAGAAACAATGGCTTCAGGACAGCAGTCATCACCCCCATCTCAACATTCATCAGAAGATGAATTTTTGGTTGAATCACCATGCCTTGAAAGGTATACTTCTGTTGTGTGGACATTTTTTACGTTCCCGGAGGGACAAAATAAGACAAATGCCACCAAAGTGACATGTAAAATCTGTCAGAGAGTGCTGTCATGTGGTGATCCCACAAAGTAGTACTCATGTGGTACAGCCAGTATGATGAAGCATCTCAAACTTTTGCATTCGGTGAACCTGGCACGTGAAGAGTGTCGAAGAATGCGAGTTCTTCCAGCACCTTCAGAACCAAGTACTTCTAGGATGACTCCCTCAGAAGAACATCTGGATATACGTCCTCAATTCGCAACACTGAAAGTGCACTGCATGAAGTGCAACAAATTATTATGCTTTGGAGAGCAGTCCATTGATTTAATTTGCCGGTTGCAAGAGAACCATTGCTGTTAGAGTTTTTTTTTCCCCTGAAGTTCATTGTTTTGTTCCTCCAGTTCTGTTTTTTTCATAATTGAAGAAAAACCAAAAAAATCAAAAAATTGTTCAGAAAATCAAAAAAAAAATATAAAACAAAAAAGAAGAAAAAAAACCAGTTCTTGTCAGAATTAACTTCTCTGGTTAAAAAAGAGCTATATTTGTATGATAGTGTGTGAAAGTTTAGATGAATGTAGGTGTAGTGCATAATTGACTGAACGAATGCATTAGTGGTGAATGGTGAATGTATAAGTGCAGAACTATGAGGAAGTGCTGCAGCACCACACAGTAAGATTTGACTATCACTATCAATGTGAAAAGTGTTGAATGGGCTTACATTGAAAGTACCACTGCAGCAGTAAACCTTTTTAAAGCTTGTGTGAATTTTCCAATTAGAATTCTCAAAATCCATGATAAACTGTTTCTCCAAGCCCACTTGAGGGAGGACATGCTGCCAGAGAACCCATGAGTGGTACTGTTTGGAAAAGGGACCTTGTTAGGGCTATCAAGCTTGGCGGAAGTGATAAAATTGGGGCACCCAGGGTGTGCTTTTATTTTTTAAATTTATTTAATTTTATTAAAGTATAAAATATCCATTACAAATATCAATCATAATTAAAAATTCAAACGTTTGACATCACCAAAAAGAAGGAAAAATAGAAATATACCTAGACATCAGAGAATAACATAATTCCATAAAGGTAACAAAAAAAATGAATTAACTACTTCAGAAGTCATTACAGCATTTTCCAATAATGTTTTTTGTAGACCTGATTCTCAATCTGCTTCACTCGGTTCATTTTATTTAACCTTTGGCTAAAAGTTGGTACCTCAGTAGATTTCCATTTTTGTAAAATTAATGACCTGGTGATCAGCGAGGCAATTAACACAAATTGCTGTTGCTGTACGGTAATACCCCTAGACTGTGGTATCACTCGGAGCTGATTCCCGTAGAGGTCTGGGCATAAAGTCATCTGAAGTTTTTGACTAATAAATTGGAATATATGATCCCAGAAATGATAAAGAGATGGACATATAAAACATATGCAACCAGTTGCTGCTGAAGGGGCCGGTTACATCTTTTGGATTCGGTACAGAGTATAATACAGCATCTCCTTTGAAAGAAAGGATATCTTTTTATAATTAGCAGAACAATTGGCTTTAAGAAGGTTTCAAGTATGTTATAGTTAGGAATTAGCATTTAAAAAAACCTTAGAAATTCACTGAAAAAACCATAGGTTTCAGGGGTGTTATAGTTAGCTTGACATTTCACTCGTACAAAACCATAGAAATTCCTCAGTTATAGTTAGTTCTACTAACTATAACTCGTGCACCCGCAATCCACTGCTGATGATGTCACATATTACATCATTCATGACATGGTCATTGACATCACTGATGACATATCAAATGACATCACTAATGACATCATCCAGTGAATGTGGTTTGGTTCGTTATTTAAATATGTCTTTTATATATATAGCAATCTGCATTGAAGAAAGAGTGGATATATAATAATAAATATCTGGATGGAGGATTTAGTAGCAGTGTTATTGACTGTTTACTTGACTTATTTATAGTGTCTCACTAAATATATTGGATAGTGACTAAACTGTGTGAATATCTGTATCACTTTGTCAGCTGTGTAAAATGCTGCACCATTTGGTTAGTAGCTTCATAAAAGTCTATATTAGTTATTGATTAGTTAACTGAGTATTTGTATGGGAGTGTGAATGTGTGTGTGGTTCGGTGGGGGGGTGTGACTGCCAAAAGATGTGTGAATATTTGATTCACTAGGTATATCGGGTTAAGACTACATGTTATAACAGTTGTTTGTGTGAGTGAATATCTTTATGGGTGTGGTGATAAGCAAATATATCTCTGAATGGTACATGTCCAACAAACTAGAAATATAAAAAGCAGCGTATGTGACAGTTGTTGTATATTAATAAGTATACATAAGAATCACTAATTGTATGAGTGACTGTATGGATAACTGTATACTTGTAATAGTGATTTTATAACACACTAAGTATGAGTTACTGAATAAATGAAGTGGTGTTTGTATAAGTGTGTAACTGAGTAAATGTAAATATGATCCATTGTTTGCATAAG